>NW_024541516.1:0-24064 GCF_016758755.1 Suillus discolor | reverse complement strand
AATTTCTGAAAATACAAACCTGATTTGCATAAACGAATAGATGGATAGATGGCTGTGGAGATAAGGAAGATAGGATGATGTAAGTATCTAGTACAAGAAAAAATGAATATCAAAAATACAATAGCAGAACGACATCAGTCGCTGGCTATGACTTGGGAATAATGTGCCTACAAAAATATATCAGATCTGACATAGCTGAAGGATCACTCACCGTGCCACTAAATTGGGACGCGAACATTGCAAGGTATGCTGCTTACGAACACAAAATATAACCTTATCTGACGCATTACAGCGAGTAGTAAGTAATGGAAAGTTATACAATTGTCATTTATAGAAGAAACATAAATTTTAAAGGAATAAGTGCGTAGCACAAATATGATATCGATTACAAAGGGAGGGAATGAGGAACGATGGGGGGCCTGCCAAAATGACAAAAGAATGTCTGCACATAAAAGGTAGTTGTAGCATGCATGACTTCCCAACACTTGGTATCGGTGAAGTTTTCTGGGGTCAGAGGCACAACCAGAAGCGGCGGGACATTGTTCCAAGCACAGAGGAGTTCCCGGAATTTTTCCAGGTAAGGCAGAACACCAATTAAGGTGTTATTCCACATGCCGTAGTTATCCCCCGGAAATGGCTCTGACCACATGACCAAACCAGCCTCGCCTGGAAATATGGAATGAAGGAGTTGCTCGCAACTGGTCGGATCATCTGCCCAGCGTTTATGGACTAAGTGGCAATCGAGATCCCTCAGTTTGTAACAGAAACCGAGCTCATATAACTCCCATGTAATCCTTTGGGCGAGACGGCGTGGAGGGTTAGCGAGACTGGCAACCGACACTTGTTCGCCGCAAAATTCCACCGATCCTTCTGGTGCAAACAAATCTCCGTGAGTCTCCAACACATCGTCACCAAATAAGTCCCTCATCACCGCCTTTCGCTTCTCCGCTGCCGTAAGACCCTTCTTTTTGGGATCTTTGCCTTTGGGCGCAGCACCTTGTGATTGGGTTGTCAATCCGCTGCCAAGGAAGTTGCGCCAGAGCTGTGGTGAAGGGTAATTGCGTGGTGGGTCGTGATCGACTCGGCTAATCCATAACGGACGACAAGCGAGCTAGGTGGTAATATAACCTTGCAGGCGCTCTGGTAGCTTTGGACTGAGGAGAAGAGTGGGTTTGGGGAATCTGTATCCCTGATTAATTGCATAGGGCATATGCACACAAGACGGATCCTTTGTGCAAGTTTTGAGGGCATCATCCCAGTGTAGGATAGACAGCGGAAGATATGGGCTTTCAGGGTCTTTCCACTTGTCCCTGGATTTGCCTGACTGGGACGGTTGGGTGGGCCGAGCCTCTCTCACATCTGATACAGTAGTAAGTAATGTAACCAATTAGAATAGGTTCACCTACAAGGTTGTCACCTATGCTTTTTCTGACTTTTTTGAGGGGCCTTTCCAGCAGCAGCGGATGGCTTAGAGCATGACAGAAGAGTAGAAGAACTGGGCGTAGAGAAACTGCTTGTTGAAGCAACCGGCCCATCAGGATTTTTGAAAGTTGTGCCACTGTATAGGCGGCGAACGTGAAGTTGACGCTGGTGGCCACCTTGACCATGATAGATGATGTCGTAGGGGTGGATTTTGTTGCCCTCTGCATACATCGAGATGACGATGTCATCCGGATGTGTGATTAATACGGGTTTCATCACCTTCATATTAGCGGGTATGTACGCCATTGTACAGACATACCAGACGGGGACACCAGCCATGTGGAGCTTGTTGCACATGTCACTGTCGTGCGTGAAAGTGCCCATCCAGGCTGAATTGACAGTGTTGGCTCCAATGCCGGAGGAGATGCGAGGTTGGGTGATGAGAACCCAATCCATGAAGGAGTGAATTTCAAGGAATAGGCGTTGGGCATCTGTGACGAAGATGAGGAGATCGCGAAAGGTTAGGGGATGTTTTTTGAGCCGCGAGATACCATGTCGAAGAGATGCAACGCGATTGATGATGACGTCGTTCTTGCCTTGTCGATTGGCCCTCCAGTCCTGGACACGCTTGTCTGCCATTTTCAGGAGTGACTCCAATCCTTCGACCTTGTCAGAAGCTAATGTGCCTACAGGAAATGAGTTGCCTGGAATGGCCTTGAAGTCCTTTTGGTTGGGGGTGAACCATGCCCAGTGAAGCGGGTGCGGGAATGGGTAGAGCTCCTTACAGGGAATGCAGACAGAATTGCAAAAGATGTTGTCGTAGGCTTGAGGCCATTGAAAGCAGTTGATGACACCAAAACGCCCATCGGCACGTGCTTGTACATTTTCTTCCTCGAAGTGGTGGAACTGAGGGACGAAGTCCATGTTGGGCGTGGTGATGACCAAATTGCCCTGGACAGTGACTGCGTAGGCATCAAAAGATTGCAACCACGCTGTGGTATGCATGCGCATGAGTAAGTTGAAATGTTAAGTGAGGAGCATCACATACATGCACAAAGGTTCGGATCAGCCTTGAACATCGTCAAAGCATTGGGCATGATGAAAAACTGCAAAGTTTAGGAGGTGCGATAACAGGCACAAGAAAAACACACCTCAAGAGTTTGATTTTGTATTATGAGAGTCTAAGCACCGTTCAATATATGGTTAGTGAGGTAAAGGAAAGGGCACTTACCAAAAAAGAGGACGTATCTAAAGTAACAAGTACTATAGTGCATGAAGTACAATGAGTATCATGAGACGTTATGATAGATGAAATATATCAGAAACTCACCGATTAGACCGACGAGTGAAATGTGAAATGATTGGCATACCTGAAAAATCAGAGAAGGTCTGCAGGAGTGTGTGGCGCACCAGAGATAACGAGATATGAGACTAAGCACACCCAAGAGGGTCTTCAACCCACTGGCACAGCAACATGTGAGCAACCAGGGCGACCCTCCAGACGCGAAGTCTATGAGTGGAAGATCAGCGACGCGAAGTCAACTAATCAATGAGCGAACGGCACGAAGCCAGTTCAAAAGCGCCGGGGACCTTTGAGGGATCAATTGCGGTGATGAGGTTGACGAGTTCGACAAGCTTGATGAGTTTGATGTGCTGAGTGACGAAGGACCGCTCAAAGTTGGGAACTGACGGTAAGGAAAGAACTTGAAAGGAACTAGGGGAAGGGAATACAGAGAAGGAAATAGACAAGAAACAAAGCTGTGGGAATTTCCCAAATCGCAGTTTCATTTGTCGAAGTTTGTGAACCTGTGGGAAAGTCCCAAAATGCAACATGTCACAGTTTCATACTGGACATGGACCAGCATCAATAACATTATCACTCCATCCTCTATACTATTCCCGCCCCTTGATTATGCTTTCCCCATTCTTGATTATGCCCCCCCACCCTCGATTGACCTTCCAACGGTTCCCAGTGCTTTTGAACTGGCTTCGTGCCATTCGCTCATTGATTAGTTGACTTTGCATCGCTGATCTTCCACTCCTAGACTTCGCATCTGGAGGGTCACCTCGGTCGCTCACACGTTGCTGCGCCAGTGAAATTGAAGACCCTCTTGGGTGTGCTTTGTCTTGTATTTCGCTTGTCTGTCGATTCACATTTCACTAGTCGGTGTAATCCATGAGTTTTCAATATATTTCCATCATAACGTCTCCTGATGCCCATCACACTTGACTCTGGCACCCGTCACTTCATGTCAACGCTTTCCAATCTCACATTGAATCATATACGTTTATCTACAGCATCGGTGAGCCGCGTCTACACATCATTCGCTTAGCAACATGCTCATTCACACTTCAACACAGGATATGACTTCTATCGAAATTACCCAGCGGCTATTTGGCAATTCGTTGAAGACTTCAGTCATTGGTGAGTGCATTTACTTTGTTTATTCACTTGCAATAAATGCATAGACGACAACATAGGATACCTCTGTTTTCGACCTCATCCAATCAGTATTCCGAGTACCTGTGTCACAGTAGGCAGGTCTTCAAATCATCTCAGACAAACACTCTCTGTGCAACCCAACCCTGTGAGCTGGATTATGTATTTCTGAACGTGTCAGGGCTAACTGGTACTCATTAGCTCAAATTTGATCTCATAAAATATGTTGCTCAACTACGGGAAGGAATTCTAGAGACATACACTGTAGTCGTCACTGCATTCAAGAATACCCAGAGAGGTTTGCATTTTTCTTGTAGATTCATCTTGCCACTCACAATCGTCCCTAGCACCCGCACTACTCCCTTACATGCCATCCTTGAGCTCGTCCATCAATGTCTAGCAGACGAGGGAGATCCAACTCTATTGTGAAACTCTCCTTTGGCCTCATCGGTGACCTCGCAGACTGATTCCCCGACGACCAGATCAAAGAACACCTGCTAGAGGAATGGATTGCACATGAATTCCGTAGTAAGCGCGGTATGCAACAAGAGATGAAAGCACTGCGGTGGGCCCGTGAAGTGAGTATTCTCACCTTATCTTTTCACCTCCACGAACACTAACCTTCCACCCAGATGGTCAAACGCGTACCTCACACCTTGGCCATGCTAGTATCTGGAGCAGCCACCTCACACTTAATCCCTCATCTACTGGCCGAAATCTACATGTACCTTACGCTCTTGATGATATACTGTAACGTCCTGACTTCTTTTTTAGGAAATGAGCAGCCTTCTCATCTCTCAACATTCATTTGCTAATGCCTGGTGCTCAGGTACATATACTTTTAGGTGTCTGACTTGTTCTTAAGCAATCGGCAGGCCTGGATGTTTCTCTAACCATATGATACGGTGACCTACCAGCCGAGATTCTTATCACTTCTCAAAAACGTAAGTTCTCAAAACAGTTAGATTTCCTAGCTAGGTCTCTGACTTAATTGATCGATCATAATCTTCTTCTTTTAGTCACTTGTAAGGGGTCTAGCATTGTACATAGGCCAAGGTCGCTATTGCAATTATGGTTTCATTCTTTACTGCTAACCATGTTTAGCTTCAGGGCTGTGCCCCACTACTAGTAGCGATAATCACAACAATGCCCATTATTTTCAAATATAAAGGCAATGAGTCTCAATTCGAGCACATCAAATTCTACCTTCTCAAACCAATATTGTTTTCAGTTTGCTCTCCTACTTATTCTTACATTGTCTGACTTCATGTCAGTCAAACATTGTTGAGCAAACTTCGAGTTCTCAACTTGTGTTCCACGTATCTCCGCGATCGTAGGAACACTATCATTTCTCTTGAAAATGCCTGCCATAACTACCCGCTCAGGCTGTCACATCAGGCACCCACCTCTGCCTGATCAACACAAGGTATTTTTTTTTCTTTCCTTGACGTCTTCAGCAGCTGACTCCTCTATCATGTCAAGACTCGCAGGAAGGCGTCCAATGCGGATAACGTCGAGGCAAGTCTTCTTGTTTCAAGCTTTGTCCATCATGGTTAATTTCCCATTATTTTAGGCCCTTGAACCTCCAAAACGGTCTTGCCCCCGCCGTCGCGCTGGCCCCAAGAGTGTTATCGACCACGGCGACGACCATCCAGAGGTAAGTTGTGATTGCCATGTGTTGATATCCACACTGACCTCTTAGCTGTCTATTCGTCCTCCACCCAAGCCTCGTCCGCTTGCACAGTCCAAGCGTTCGGGCCCCATGACCTCATCTGCTGAAGAGGAGATTTTTGAGGCTAGTTTCTCAAGGCGCTCATCAATGATTCCAGCAACTTCCGACATCGCTATCGATCAGCAATCCCACCCATCTCATGTTCAACTTGCTGATGACACTTCATTAACACATGCCAAATTTTGCCTCCTTGCAGATGAAGAAGTATCTGCTGACATCCAAGAAGGCGATGTAGAATCAGGCAAGCATTTTATTATGGTATGAATGTCCTGTCTTAACTTGTCATTTGCCAGCTCCTACACCCGTTACTGGAGAACACGCCACTACTGCGAGCGAGAATCTGAATGCTATCTCTCAAAGTCAGACAAATGATCTCAATGGTAGGAATGTCAATGACCAGGGGACTTCAGGTGAGACATATTCACTCTTTCGTATTTCATAGCTCAACCAATAGTAATGTATACTTGTACTGAGTCCCACGATGCAGGGTATAGCAACAAGGATCATGGCAAGGATACTTCAGGTCAGTCAATTCTTTCGTATTTAATAGCTTAACTAATAGTAAATGCAGGTACCTCTACCAAGTCACGCTACCCAGAGGAAGGTGGGAATGATGATGGCCACAAAACTTCAGGTAAGTCTGGAACAATTTTCGTATTTCATAACTCAATTAATATTGAATACAGCTACTTCTACTAACGGCCGCCCACGTAGGTCAGGTGGCGTCAAGTCATATGCACCTGATCGCAGTGCCGGTGAAGAGAGCTCTCCATCCGACAGTGACTGGGCTGTTGACGAAGAGCAGCGGAAGAAAGCGCAACAAACTACTGATCATGATATTGCTGTGAATCACGGTGAAGACGACGAGGCTCCCTCTGAAGCCGATCCCCCATCTCCACCGTGATTGATGGCCAAGCAAAAGCAAAAGCTCAAGGTAACGGTTGAGGTCGATGAACATCACAGAAGTGAAGATGAGGACGACAAAGACTTTGTGAAGACCAAAGGAAGAATGCCCCAAGTAGGCATCTTAAAGGCGCAAGAGCTTGGGAAGAAGACATTGGAAGCTGCTAGAACACTGGGTCAAGAATATGGGAAGAGTGCGCGGACAATCCTCATCGAGGCTGGGTTGACTATGAAGGCTACCCACAAGGAGTCTCCATGGAACCAACACCAGACGTGGTTCACAGCTACCCATCCACTGCCTAAAGGAGTATCGGGAGTTGTCTCGCCAGGTGTGTCGCTATCCTCACAATTATTCTACTTAGTCCTAATCACTTTTGCAGAGGATGTCAAGGCTTGGAAGGTGAAGCAGCAAGTTCATTACAAAGCCCACCCACAGGATGACCCTCAGCACGCATCGTTGTGGAAGGAGATACAGGAAAACTGGGATCATGCTGTCGCGGGTACAACTGAGGACCTAACATCACATTCTGCTGCAGGTCTTATGATGATGGGTGTTCGTGATGCTTTCACAAAATCAGTAAGTGTGGCATTCATCCAACCTCAATCCAAAGATGAACTATTATCAAGGCTGCATACTGGCATCGCACCCATGGCATTCACATTGCCGGTGTTGCAATATTTCCTGGTGATGAAGAGGCAGGCCGTCAGGCATCAGGGCTGTTCGCCGGCTCTGACATGGTCAAAGCCCTTATCAATTCACACCAACTTGATATTAAGCATTGGTTAGATGAGCTCACCACAATCCTTAAGTACGTCTTTTGTTGATTATAGGGGTCGGTGCTAAATTTACTTTCAGGTACAAAGACTTAGAAGCTGCACACACTGAAGGCAAGACTTTCAGCTTACTCCCTGCCTCTTCCACTGCTCCAAATGGTAGCCTTTTGTGCAACAGCAAGCCTGCCAGGGATAGGAATAGAAAGGTCGCGCCCATGATGATTAGTGAGATGTTTGATAGGTTTCTTATTGGATTATCCTTCTAATCTACTGACTAAATATTGAGTAGCTGAGGCTGGTCATCTGCTCAAAACCTCCAATAGCAGGTGGCTGACCATATTGGACATCCTGTATACTGAGAAGCTTTGCATTCACGACTGGCCCACTGGTGTTCCCCTGCCTGGCCCAGATTTTGATCAAAGGCTCTATCTGCAAGTCAACTACGTGCATTGGTAGCTCCGTATCTCAGGCTCCATCTTGGAGCGATGTACGAGGCTGAGTTAGGTCTTGACGACAACGACAACAATAGCGAGGCGGAGGCAGCAAAGGCGAAGAAGCGCAAAGGCAAGTCCAAGAAGTCGGGTGACAAAGGAAGGAAGAAGGGGGCGGTGGTGGAGGAGCCAAGTGTCATCTTACATATCAGCAGATGGCCTGAAAGTATGTTTTTGGCTGCTTTGAATATACATGAGCTGATATAACGACTACAGGTGATATCCTTACTGTTGAGACACAGGCCACAAGCATGTGCCTCATCCCACTTGTCATCGACACTAACAGCAAGGTTGTTCTCTCCCTCCAAGACTCAGAGAAGTTCATCAAGGATCTTCCGCAAGACAACACCCAAGACGACACCCAAGACGACACTCCTAGACGCCGCACCAAACAGGTAATCAAAAAACCTACAGTGTCTAATCTAACAGCTTCACGCTCGACTATGGGAGCTTCGCGCTCCAATCAGGAAGCTTCGCGCTCTCACCGCCATACTAACCGAGCCATCTATGATAATTTCCCGCCTTTGTCGCCACCAGCACCATCTTCCCAGTTTTTGTCTCCCCCTCCTATTTCACGCACATCAACTCCTATGTCAACCTTGGGTTATCCGCATGTCGGGGACGCAACATATCCCTCTCGCTCTCGATATGAGCATTCACACGATGGACCACGTCGATATCAACGTGCATTTGACGATGCTATGCCGACATATAACCCAGACACTCGTAAATGGACGCGGCCCCATTATGAATCTGCTCGGGAGACTGAAGACCTGGAGTGTGAAACAGTGGAGGAGAGGCACCGTGTCAGGGTCCATGAGAAGTGTGTTGCTATACCCTGACTTTTAAACGTGTTGGCTAATTGTCGCCCTATTGTATTAGTTCTCATATACCTTTAGGCCGCACCCAATCACAGGCACGTGTAAGTTCTGCACCAATTGCCAGCACCTCCCGTTCTCGGCTACTGTCGCATTCCTCTGTTGTGCCAACTTCTCGCACTGGTTCCTCACAGCGCCGCAATCATTCAACTGTCAGACCTTCGCATATTCGCCCTGCATCTCCCGATCGCCGTGCAATCATCGAAGAAGATGAAGATGAGTATTACTAACTGTGCAGCCCTTGCTCACGCCCACTTTCGGTAATATCTACTAATCGTGTTATATCATGCTGTCCTTTTCTTATGTTTTTCACATGTTTCTTATATGCTTTTCATATGCTTTTCATATGCTTTTCTTGTCACTCATGATTCAGAGTTACTCATGATACATGCCTACACTTATGCTCTATTCATTTCATTTGCTTGGAACTTGAAGTGAGAATTTTGTGTTTGCTCAACTCAAATTGGTGTTCGAGGATTTTAATAGATTTAATTATCTAATCTATTATTATGGTTTTCAAGCATCAGACTCCAAAATTCGGTGCGAGCTTAGCTGCTAAATTTTACCTGAACTGTGTCACATAATCTCCTGAATCTCTTCCAACTTTTCTGACATCACTAGTCGTCTAATCCCTGCCATACAGCTTGCCTGACCTTTTGATAGACAATTAAATACATAAGCCTAATTGCACACAGAACTTGGATTTTAGTTGAGGGGACTGTAACAAGCATAAATTCTGAGGGATAGAAAGTAGACACATTCCTAGCAATTTCAACCAAAGGTTTCAAAGTTTTGTCTTGCTTGAGTGCTACTGTAGGCTATGCTGTTTCAACAATGATGAACTTGATGATGATGATGATGATGATGTGAATGTACTGAAATGTGGGATTGTCCTTTCCCAGTCACTGTGGTCCTTTCCCACTCATGTTGGTCCTTCCCATATGTCCCTATAGCCATTTCCCATCCCCCATGATTCTTCCCATATATGTCTACAGTCCTTTTTTATTCACTGTGGTCCATCCCATGTCTCTATGGCTGTCTCATCCCTTGTGGTCCTTCCCACATGTCTCTATGGCCATTTCCCATCCCCCATGGTCCTTCCCACATGTGTCTACAGTCCTTTTTTATTCACCACGGTCCTTCCCATATGTCACTATGGCCATTTCCCATCCACCGTGGTCCATCCCACATGTTTATATGGTCCTTTCTTATTCAATGCGGTCCTTCCCATATGTCTATATGGTCCTTTCCCACTCACTATGGTCCTTCCCTACAATCCTTTCTTATTTACCTTGGGTCTTCCCATATCTCTATGTGGTCTTTCCCATCCACTGTGGTCCTTTCCATATCTCCGTATAGTCATTTCCCATTCACCATGGTCCCTCCCACATGTCTCTGTGGTCCTTCCTCCAGTCACTTTTTAATGGTTTCAATTTATAGTCTATGTCCTTGTGTTTGACGCTCAATACCTCACAAGCATGTTGGCTTTCCCTGGTGACTCTCTAAATGGTTTCAATGTATATTCTATGTCCTTGTGTGTGACGCTCAATACCTCACAAGCATGTTGGCTTTCCCCCGGTAACTCTCTCAATGGTTTCAATGTATATTCTATGTCCTTGTGTTTGACGCTCAATACCTGACAGGCATATTAGCTTTCTCCCGGTGACTCTCTTAATGGTTTCAATGTATATTCTATGTCTTTGTGTTTGATACCTCACAAGCATATTGGCTTGATCTCACTATCTCACCCTCACAGCTCTACATTTTTCTTTCTCAGAGTTGGATGTGAGGTATGGAAGACACTTTATGTAGCTTATTTTCTGCTACCTCAGATCTGCTCATTATTTTGCCTCTTTCCCTTCCCCAAATATAAGTCTCATTTCAAAGTTCAACTGTCATGCCAGATGCCTCAAGATGGTGCTATTGTTCCTGTCTCATACAAGTCACTTGGTGATACATATCCATATACCATATTATCTTGCTTGCCCCTAGTCTTCCCTGATGATTTGCCTATCAGATCCGCTCAGAAACCCTGCACACTCATCCTCCTTTTCACACTACTGGGGATCATTGAAGACAAAATATATTGATAGGCCATAGAGAGGCTGGGTCCTGTTGCCATAATATAGAAATCAGGTCTGCAGGACCCTTTATTTCCACCAAGAAGTGCTGCCTGAGGTGGGTGAGAGGACCAAAAAAAACCACAATTTTCAAAAAAATTTGGTCATAATAGGACCCCTGACACCCCTGCACCATGGGAATTTCCCAATGTATGTGTGGTCTAAAGTTGGCTGGCGGTCTTTCCCACGCAAAAATTATTTTGACCCCTGGACCGTGCTCAATACATTTCATTTTGGACCCTATACACTTGGGGAAAGACCATACAAACATGGCCGGACCACCTGAAAAGTACCCCCTAGGTGAAAACCTCTATAGGTATAATACAACCTAAGAGGTACCTGAAATGGGGTGACCAAAGTGATGCAAACCAGATTACTGAGTTTTGATTTCTGCAAGTCAATTGCGAGTCATTAGTGAACTGGCAGCAGCATATGGACTATCTTTGATGCAGTCCAATGTTCTTCAATGTACCGTGTTTTGACTGTGTGTTCATCCGGACTCAGCAAAAGGTCATTCTTGGATGCCTCATCTTCCTTTTCAACTGCCCAGTTGGAAAAAACACATTTCCCCTTGCTCTTATACACCTATTTGATGCTCCCACAGGCACACGACTTCAAAAGGACAAACAACTCAACCTTTTCTGAGTTCAAGCAAGATCATGCGCACAGTCCAAATCTTTTTCTCAGTTAGGTCAATTATTCATGGGGCATTTCTAGTACCAGACAGCAACCTCAATTATCTTGTTGTCAATACAGTCGATACAGATATGTTCCTTTGTGTGAAGGAAATGCATCTGGAGGCAGGACATCCGGTGTGCATCTGAATCTGACTAGCACTTCATTATTCTTCTACATACCATCTGCTACTTTGGACATGTTCTTCTGATTACACTCCTCTACATATCATCTGCTACTTTACACAACTACACTCATGCAGAACTGTGCTACCATGAAAGGTATGTTTACAATTAGGTCCTATGTGCATGTCTTCTCACCTTCATACTAATTAGTGGCTGTCTCATGCTTTGTTAATCTGGTCATTAGAGAATCCAATGCTAATCATCCTGGATTGCCTGGATACCTTGTGCTCCAAGCATGGTCATATTTTGGATGGACTGGTGATTGACATCTTGCAGGTCCTGTTGAGGTACAATCATTGATAAATTACTAGCTAATGATAACTACTGAATCCTATTGTATCAGCACTGACATTGAGGTATGCCTTTATCAAAGCACATGCTTTGCAGTCTTTATGATAACGGCTTCCTCATCTGATGTCTTTTAATAAAGCAACATCCAGTGCTATTACAAATGATAACGGTGTTTTTTGATGTGCATGTATGTGTGCACTCAATCCCTACCATTATGAACAATGGCAGTTTTTATCTATGTGCGCACTGATTGTGCACGTCTTATTATTCATAGCATGGTGTTTTACTCATATCCACTTTGATTTGAACTGGAACACTAATCCTAATGTCTTTGATTGGCAGATCAATATTTCCTTTTGATCCAATCAAGATTCTATGACTGCAGACATGTAATAAAGCTACTGCAGGCAACATTATGTCCACATCGCACACATGATATAAAGTGTTGCAGGTACTAACTCATCTTTGCATTGATGTCTTCTGAATCCCTTCCAACAGAATCATTACTCGAAGCTTTTGATTGATAGCTGAGATGTTGCATCTTTCACAATTGATATCCTCAGATGCAGACAGTGACTTTGATGATTGGGACCCAAATGATGTTGGTCGCATCTCTATCCCAGGTCCAAGTACATTAAAAGGAGAACTTTTAGAAGTACGAATGATCCATCTCCCTCAGCATTCACTAATTACCTGATTGATTTTAGACCCTTAAAGTGTTGCAGGTCCAGATACAGAGGCTTTCTGAAGAGAACAGGTCTATCAAGGAAGAAAACAAGACTCTGCATGCTGAGAAGCCTAAATGAAAATGCTGTATGAACACACAGCACAAACTTAGTGTTTATGAGAACACTATCACCATCTATGCTCACAAATATGGTATGATGGCTGAGATGTTTCCTAATAGCAAACTTCTCAATAAGAAACTTCCAGAATTTCCAACTCCCTTCAGTAGCTCCAAATGATATACAACTGCAGCAACACAGGATTCTGCTTTCTTAGATGAGCTCTATCATCACTTTCCCGAGTCATTGCACAAGGTGATGGAAACTTCCTATTTCAGCAATCTTGTATGTGGCTTTTCATTCCTTGACTCACCATTGACATGTCACTAATGCAACAGTGTTCTTTTGTAGGTTCTGAAATGCATTCCCGACACTCATGCCAATGAGATTAAGAAGCTTCATGGTGTCGCTGGCAATATTTTTGATCTTCCCTCAAAGTATTTCACTAACATCAACTTCAAGAGAGCAACTATTCCCAAAATACAACAGCTACTGGGGTCATGTCGGCTACAGACCTGGCATACAAGACTTTCCCGCCTGTCTTGTTCCCAGGATTGAAGGAAGACAAGTTGCTCAGGACTGTCTTTGGCAACTGGGAACTCCTAGCTCAAATAAGTTTAGCAATACTAGCACCATTCTTATGCTGATTATTTATATTGTATTATTACTTAGATTCTGAAAGCTTCATTACGTGGTGTCACCTCACTCCAGGGTTCGAGCAGCAGTGGTGCACATACAAACTCTCTCAAGTGAAGTGTTCACCAAGTCATGCCAGGATCAATAGCTTGGGCAGCAGTCATTGTAAGTCGTCAGTAGAATTATTACAAACTCAAGTTCTTATGCAACATTGACAATGCAGGCAATATTTTTACTCTCACCCAACACTGAGTTTTTGAGTACTGGCATTGGGAAGAGGTCAACCATTAACTACAAGAACTTATTCTTTCACTACAAGAAAGTTTTGGTAACCAAATGGAACATGAAACACATTGTAGTGATTGTCGCCAATATCAATCACTATATTTTCAAAGCTGCAAAAGTTTCAGCTTTCAAATCTGCAGATCAAGAGGAACGCACAGATGCAATTGAGCATGCACTTGCAGCCCTCGATATGGATAGTGATTCATCTAACACTTCAGTCCAGATAGCTGCCACTCTTGAAACAGCCAATCTCATTGTGGTCTCCAATCCAATCCAGAGCTTCTCACTCCTAGTAGATTCAGACATCATTGAATTGGAAGTGAGGGATTCACCACTTGAAGAGCAAGTTGCTGAGGTAATGCAGGACATGGGGGCAGCGCCAGTGGATGTAGATGTGGATGCAGATAAGGGAGAGCTAGAGGGAAGAGGGCAACTGTAACAGCATCTGAAACTTGTGCGACTCGGTCTCATAAATAGATTCACTTAGTATTCCTGTCATTTATGATACTTCAAATGCCACTTTAATAAACCACACAATACAACATCGAGTGCATGATACACTACTGAGTATTACATAATACAGGGTAACAAGTCCAAGGTATAGGCAATGGAAGTAATAGTGCACAAGAGATTAGACAGCAGTATTCATGTCACCAATATGAGACCTGATAGGATTGATATGATAAGAGGTGACAGATGAGCTGAAGTATCATGGATATAAGTCACAAAGATGACATCGGATGGTTTGGGCCCCTTGAAGCTAGGCAGCATGGCACCATGACAAAGAACACTTGGAAAATGAAAGCAGATCGGTGATAGTGATGGATGGGTCTGATGAGGTTCTTGGCCCAGTCACAGCTTGCAAAAGTTATTAAATGAGCAAATTTTGGGCTGTAGTGAGTATTACTGAGTGGCAAGAGGAAGAAACCGGGTGGCTCACTTGTTAGAAAATGAAAGAATTTAATCAATTGCACTGTATTAGACAACAGCAAGCACAACTCGTTTCTCAATTGACAGGCAGATTCAGAGTCCAATTCAGAATCCTGCAGAAACCTCTGCCAAATCTTCACAAAAAATGTCATCAAGACAGAGTGTATCATGCAGTCAGTAGTGTATTGCACAGTTTATGTTTATTGAAGTGGAATTTACTGGAGCACTACAGATTCTCATTGTCAATATCATTAGGGGGGAGGCAGTGAATATTCAAGACCTGACAACATAATAGAATCAGAGCTTGAATTCCAAAATCAGTCCTTCTCTCAATGATGTCCCTTCTCATTGACATGTCACTGTTCCTTTCATTCAATGGACTCATTATGACAATCTAAGTTCATACTCCTCCTCTCAATCCTGTCACAATTGCACCTTAAGCTGTCTCAATTGTCTCTCAAACTTGTTTCAAGCCCCATAAATCATTGACATGCTACCACAACGTTGCAATGGAAGTTCCCAACATTTAAATGAATCACAAGGTGATTTTCTTGTATGATCATTGGTTTATTATTAGTGGTACTCAAAATAGGTTTTGGAAGGTTTTGAAACTCGGTTAAATGCCGGCTAAACACTTCAAACTCTCAGCTAGAAACCTCAGCCAATTCAAGGTCAGGCCAGCATTGTATATTGGACTTCGAAACAACTATGCCTCCTGCCCGTCGTGAACATGTTCGACATTCTGCACACCTCAAACCTAACACTCCATTGCACTTGAGGGCAATGGACGATGCATCAACCTCTCGAGGACCGCCCAAACCTCCAGAATCATCTGGACCATGGCTAGCTATTCAGTGGCAAAGCGACCACGCTCTTACTGATACATTGGTGAACTATCTGACCACTCAAGCTGCTGATTGTAGGGTCCTATTTTACTCTGATGGGAAAAAAGCAATGGCTGCTGTCGATGACCATCCATCGTGGTTGGATAAAGGCCAAATCTACCAGAATATTGCCAAGCTCTTGTTTGCAGGCCACCCTAAGTATGGTGCTGCGTACGCCATCAATTCCAAAAAATTCTGTGACGCAGTTGGCAACTGTATTGGAACGTACATTGTTGTTTTTTGTTCCGTTTATAAAAATACTAAAATTTCTGCAGTCTCAGGGGTAAATACAAGAAACTCAAGGTATCATTCAGCAGCACTGGCACTGGTGTGATGCTGGCTGAAGGGACCTAAGCAAAGAACTTATTAGGTGAGTCCCTGGTCCCAATTTTTTAGTTCTCAATTGATTGATCATCGTAGATGCAGCACTTTTGAAGCTGCCATGGTACACAGAACTAGATTCAATTTGGCATTCTAATCCGTCCATAGCCGCAGTAACCCACTCCTCAAAGCCAGGTGTTGATCATGCCAGCGTATCATATTCACTTGTTCAACCGCATGATGGGGCTGGTCCCTCCGCACACTTTGACGCTACTTCTCAATGGTCACCTTACACTCCCACATATCCCTCACATGATACCCATTCTTATTCTTCCAGTACTCCACCTTCACAATATGGCCAACCATACTCTCTGGGCCCTCATATACCATATCACGCAAATGCCCTTGAAACACCTCATGCTGGGAGTTCACAATTTGCTCCTGCTCCTTCTCCTGCTCCTGCTCCTGCTCTCCTCACTCCTGCTTCTGCTCCTACTCTGGCTCCTGCTCCTGCTCCCTCCCATACTGCCCCTTACAATACATCCCCCCAATTCCACCTTCACGGTCTTCCGACACCAAAAGACGCCCTCAACAATCATAACGCTGATGACGATGACTTTGATCAAGATATTAGTGGACCGTTTGACACCCCGCTTGGAGACTCCCTAAATTATCTTAAAGATGATGATATGATGGTCGACAAGACAACCGATAGTCCTTCCCATGTTGCAGGGAAGAAACAGCAGCTTCCCTCATTACCATTGCCCCCTCCTAATGCTCCAGAACCATTCCACAGACCTGCAAAATCCCCGATGTCTTCCTACAACAACTGCTCAGTGTTAGGCATACAGAAGCTATTGAGCTGTGGGGGACGATGCAAATGACCATCAGAGATGTTGCAGAGCACATTGACGACACGAAATACCACCTCAATGTCGGACTACTTTGTGTCCCCAACTTCCCAGATGTCACTTCCAACCAGTGCCGGCAGTTTGAAGAAGAAAAAAGCAAAATCGGATGTGATGGAACAGGTGGAACAGGTGAAGGATGAGATCCAGAGTATGCACTCTGATGCCATGTCCCACCACAACAGCAAGCACAAGCGCTTCCTCGCGAAGCTCGATGCAAAGAGTGAGCACAATCGCAACATCAAGAAGTACAAATGGCTTTGCACTAACTGCAAGTATGAGACCTTCCAAGCCACTGTAAGCCATCAGTGACTGCAGGAGACCAAAGACGCCGAAATTTGCCTTTGCGAGATGGATATCCAAGTCCACGAAGCACATTTGTTGGTGCTCAAGAAAGAGGCAGAGACTCTTCAACTCAAAATCCAGTACCACCAGATGATGCAGGCCAGCAAGGCCTCAGCATCAGATGGAGGAGCTGTATGAGTCTTTTTTTTGTTGTGTTGTTGTGTTGTTGTGTTGTTGTGTTGTTGTATTGTTGTGTTGTTGTGTTGTTGTATTGTTGTGTTGTTATGTTGTTGTGTTGTTGTGTTGTTGTGTTGTTGTATTGTCATGTTGTTGTCTCCATCATGTTGTCGTATTGTCGTGGTCTCTGTTGTTGTTGTCTCATCGTCTCATTATCTCATTATCATCTCATTGTCACTCATCCATCTATTGTCACTATGTCATTTGTTGCTATATGTTTGTTGACATCTTTATGTTTTGTTTCCATTGCATGCACATGTTTTTGGGGTTAATTGTTGGTACTTTCTTGATTGATGTTTACATAGCTACATACATTTGTTGTACAGGTGTTTAAGTGGTAGTACATGTCCAATCAAACATTGTGGTGAATCATTCTTCCCTATGGTGTGCATCTGAGTGAGGACTGTCAAAGAGTACATTCATCAGCCTTGCATGAGCAGCTTAACCTGGAGTTGCCTCATAAGTCCTGTCCCCAACAACTTCTTCACCATCTGGACCCTCAACTTCTTGATCAAGGAAATCTTCCCCCTCTCCATGAGCCCACTTTAGAGAACTCTCATATGTCCCATCCCTCTTGTGATGCTCAATTTCAAAGTGAACGATCATGTTGTGTAGGATGATGCAGCACTTGATCCACTGCACAGTGAACTCAAGGTCTTTCTCAGCCAGAATTCTGAACCGGAGCTCTTGAAGGGAATAGAACTGTCCCTTCAAAACTGCAAATGTGTGTTCAACACAAACATGGATCTAAAAAATTCAATTTACTGAAATATAAATTTTAAAAAAAATACTTTAAAGAGATGATAATTAAAGGACTTCTGGTCCTTTGTCAACCTCCCATTGTGAGGTTTCTTAAAAGGAGCAATACACCATGGCTCCAATGGGTATGCACTGTCTGCCTAAACCCAATGACCATTAGGGAGAAGGTCAGTATGCTCTTCATAAAGATGAGTGGATCAAAAAGCAAATGCATCATGAACACTCCCAGGATGACCCAGAGAATAATTAATAATGAGAAGATTATATGGTAAAATGACTGCCTAGAATTAAATTAATTTTTGCACATGAAAATTTAAAAAAAAAATACCTGGCAGCCAAGGGAATATTTGGATTTCCTATCATAAAATGTCTCACCAAAGTAACCAGGTTTGGTGAAAAGATTCATAGTTGAGCCATCAATTGCTAGAAAGCCACCCTTCCACTCTGGACAGGTACACAACTCAGCAAATTTGCAAGCCAGGTCAGCATCCTCAGAATTATCTGCTGGGAAGCAGATAAACTGATCGTGAGCATTAAGAACCACAATCATCACACAATTAGTGCAATCAACCACAGACCCAACACTCACGCCTGCCCATTGAGCGACATCTTCAAGAGTAATAGCATTCCCATAGTGGCCGGCTCGATTCAAAAAAATGGCAAGTTGAATGGAGACAGGGAGCTGAGGATTGTTGGACTGATTTTGGAAGATGGGATGATCAGAGATAAAATAGAGGATGTCATCGAAGATCTTGGGGTTAACACAGAGTTTCTGCCAAAACAAATGAGGGTGGTATTCTTCGTGATGAACCAACATGTGAAGCTGAGGTGCTAGTGGGGGAGGCTCATTAGGCTTATGGAGTACATGAGCCCTCTTAACCTCATCATGAAGAGCATTAATGGTGTCACAGAGGTGGTCGTAAGGTAGAGCGATGTTATCAGAAGAGATAGAACCATCACTGGAAGAATCTGAAATCCCTGTCATAGGGAAGAGGAGGGAGGGGGGAGGGGGGGAAGGTGAGCTAAAAGATAGATAGATTGAATTATCATCATCTGAAGTAGTGGAAAGTGAGTCCTCAGAGTCAGAATCACTCTCAAAGTCAGACCAATCATCTAGGATATCCTGGTACTGTAGCTTGGCCAGGGAAAGTTCTGCCTGATCTACAATAGCCAGGAGTTCTTTACAGATGGATGGTTGAGGCATGGTCACAATTGGGGCAGGAGTTGAGGGAATCAAAACTCCTATCCATTTGTGTATATGTGACATAGTTTGTGGCAGAGTTTGAAATTTTGGAAAGTTCCGAAGTTTCGTCTCACAGTGAGCATGTTGGTATCATCGTTGACCTCACCCTCCAGCCTCAATGCTCACCCACAGCACTGAGCAAGACATTGAGTTATCAGGTGTCACCAACCTAAGGTAAGTACTTTTTGTGCCTCCTGTAAGTTCCAGCTAACATATTCACCCTTATCTTAAAAAAATCTATTCTAGTGCTGGTCCCACACATGACCAACAGCAGCTCATTTTTACTGCCAAGCCGCTGGTTCCTCCAACTCATCACTACTCCCTGTAGCTCCAACACTCCCCTTCTCAAGGGATCGACTCTGTGTTCATTCCCATCCAGCTGGCTCAAGGCATGCTTAGGCATACATAACCCCTTATGCCTGATGCAGTCTTTCAACCGCCCCAACCTGTACTATGTAGTACAGCCTAAACCGTCTATGAAAAAGAAAGTGGTTCAAGCCATCACTGGTTTCATCAAGTCACAGCACGCTACCCATACTAGCATTGTGTATGGCTTCTTGAAGTTGGAGTGTGAGGAACTTGCTGAGCAACATGACTATGACTTATCTGCCAAATATTACCGTGCCAGTATGGGCTCACCAGAGTGCAGCACCACTCAAGATCCATTATCCACTCAACTTGAGGCTCGAGGTGTGGCAGCATCCTGGAAAGCAGCTCGAAGGTACATACTCTCCACAACTATAAGATCATCTTTCACTTTATCTTACGTCTCTGCAGATTCATGTAGATTTTTTTCATGTGTCCTCCTCCCCTCGGCACTTATTTAGTCCTTTGGCATTCACTACCTATAGCTGATTTCATTCTCATGTGGACTCCTTTTTTTATGAATGTTAACATTCGAAATACGATGTATATCTACTATGGGTTGCTTTTTTTTACTCGATGTACGACTTCCCCCTATGAACATACACTTTGAAAAATCACAAGTGTTTGAATCTCCAACTTTGTGCTGACGTGCGCTGAGCATATTTTGAGCAAGTTGAAACCAACTTTAACCAAGAGTTCAAAGTGTGTTAAGTGAGTTTTCAAAACCTTCCAAAACCTATTTTGAGTATCACTATTACCTGGACTAACACTGCAGTAACCACCAGATTCAGGTGCTAGTCCAAGATTCAGTTCAACTTGGTTTTGAATTCCCCATCCTGTTGTTACTGTTCAATTATAATGTTAGTATGTTATTCTTTCTGTTGTATTTGTGACATGCTAATCACTCAATACTCAGACCATTGTCAATGCATGATTGGGAAGGCCTAAACATTATTATTATAATTAAATATTGAAATCTATTTGTGTTATTACTCTAATGGAATAAATTGCAATTTGTATCACAAAGAATATACATTCACTACAATGAAATTTGTCAGCCTGCAATTGCCATTGCAAGGCTTACTAGCACATTCCAATGACTTTGCAATAAATGTTGTGATAATGATTTCAACCACCATTGACATGTGATGTAACAGCATGGGTCATGATTGTCATGACTCATCATCATTGCAACTGTGCTTGAAACTGACATTTAAATGACGATGACAATTATGACTCTATTATGGCAACCTATTTAAAGACACATTTTGCATTTGGGCCTTGAAATGTGTTGTAAGGTTTTGAAATCTAAATTAAGAATTTCCGACATGGCTCCAACAAATGAGCTGCTGTGGGTACAACAATTCTGATGGTGATTCAGAATGATGTGTTGGGTCTTACAGAACCTAGCTGCTATTCAACCCTAAAGGGTTTCTGGACCAGGCTCAAGGCTCAGAGGAGAGGAAATATGATAGAAACTTGCTGAGTACTCAGACTCATACTGGTAACTGGTGAAAAGGTAACTTTATTATGTAAGCTACAAAGTACAAACATAACACTAAGGTAAGAACAGTCTCTACAAGCCTAGCCAGGAATCAGTTCCTACATCTCATACAAACTTTAAATCATGACTGTCCCCAGTCATCTACCTATGCAAACCAAAACTAAGCTAAACTAAGAAAACTAACCTGGGGGTCCTCAAACACCTGTTTTCCCTGACATCTCTTGTGCCAGGCGAACTGCATCAGTGAATGAGGGTCAGGCAGACGGATAAAACAATGACCCCAACACCTGTTTTCCCTGACATCTCTTGTGCCAGGTGAACCACATCAGTACTGGAGGAATGGTAAACAATGAAAACGATAAATGCGAAGTAGTGGTTGCGCGGATGACGACGGGGAGTAGACGGATCAAAAGAGGCGAACAGGGGCTTCAAAATGAGTATAGGGTCGACTAGGATTGGTGGAGGACTGAGCAAGATATGAAAAGAATGGTGGAAAAGGGAGGGATACACGAGAAGTGCGGATTGCGGAGGAACATGCGGATGTATCTGGAAACGGATCGGACGGATGGAAAGAAGCGGGAAATGCGGTCAGAACAAGTATAGGGTTGATAGGTGTGTGATCAAAGGGTGAGGAGATATAGATAAAATGGTGTAAAAGTGCGATAAAATAGAGGGGCGGCGGACAATGCGAATGGTGGGCGAACGGAGTATCGGATCGTGGCGCCGATGGGCGCGAATGAAAGCCTGGAATGAGGGCTTCAAAACGGGTATAGGGTCGAGTGGGTTCCGATGCGAAATGGGCTGGTGAAAGTGCGAAAATGTGCGGAGGTGCAAGAGGGAGGAGGAGGAAGGGGTATGGTGCAGGGCAACAAGGGCTGGTCCTATCAAAAAGCAGATTAGGGAAATGGACAGAGCCACTGATGGATGTTAAATGGCCAAAAGAGCTAAATGAGACAGGCCTTTGAGCACCCAGAAAACCCTTATCTCCCCTCAACTTCTCAAAAACACCAAAAACTTGATAACTTCACAACTACTGCTCCAAATTTGATGAACCAGGGCTCAAAATGACCGGACGGACGTGGGGAATATGACCCTAAGTTTGCGAGAGATCCGCTCGAAAGGCACGTGGAAAAAATGCTTATCAATGCACTGGTGAGAAGGACAAGAAGCTGAAAACTTGGGAATATGGGAGAAGCTGATAATGAATGACTGTGGTGGGATAATAGGCGGATTTGGGGAATGATTGGAGAGCTGGAAGAGCCTAGAAACACAAGAAACCCTCGCGGTGGGCTCCAGTTGTGGGTACAACAATTCTGATGGTGATTCAGAACAATGTGTTGGGTCTTGCAGAACCTAGCTGCTATTCGACCCTAAAGGGTTTCTGGACCAGGCTCAAGGCTCAGAGGAGAGGAAATATGATAGAAAACTGCTGAGGACTCAGACTCATACTGGTAACTGGTGAAAAGATAACTTTCTTATGTAAGCTACAAAAGTGCCAACATAACACTAAGGTAAGAACAGTCTCTACAAGCCTAGCCAGGAATACCACTGCAGCAGCAAAGGTTGCCTGTTTGAAGTTGATACTGTCTCCACCTTTGGCATGATGAAGTGTGAGATATTGAATGAGCTGGGAGGTTGCTTCATTGGTCCACACCTAGGGAACTGCATGGGTATACCCCAGGGTATCTGGCGGGTTTTGAGTATCTGGGATAGTAGCTCTTCATTCTGCGACAAAAACAAAAATAAGTTTATGCAAAATGATCCAGGATTGGCTGAGTTATTGCTAGTCCAACAACTCAGGCTAAATCTTCAAAGCTCATCCCTTACTTGACCGTGTTATGCATAATCATGGCTTATTAGACACAGGCCGTTATGCATGGTTACCTGTAGTCCTTGACATTATGCATAATCCCCTCAACTGTATGTATAGTAGTGTTCTCTGTAATGCATAATGCCCTTGACTGTCATATATGATGCTTCGGATCTTCTCTTTCCATGTTCCTGGCTGCATCCTTCTACGATCGCGATCTTGGAGACTTGCCAATCAAAGATTATATATAGCGCTACTAATACATCCTTCTAAAATTGGAGACTGATGCAATCATTGATTATATATAGCGCTGAAGGTACAACAATTCAGATGGTGAGTCTGAACAATGTTGGGTCTTGCAGAACCTAGCTGCTATTTGACCCTAAAGGGTTTCTGGACCAGGCTCAAGGCTCAGAGGAGAGGAAATGTCATAAAAACTTGCTGAAGACTCAGACTCATACTGGTAACTGGTGAAAAGGTAACTTGATTATGTAAGCTACAAAGTGCCAACATAAGGTAAGGTAAAGACAGTCTCTACAAGCCTAGCCAGAAATGAATCCCTACAGTGCTACCCCACACATCGGAAAAAGAAGCCTTGCAAATAGATATGTTATCCTACTTGTATTCAGGGCACCGCTACTGCTGGGGGTAAGCTCACCCCAGGAACTGCACGCCATTTTCTTAGGCAGTTGTCCCACATCGTGATCCAAAGGGCCACCTGGCGCTTCGCATATGCTTCAAGTGTTACAAGTAACATCGGTCACGTGGCCCCCCTATCATTTTCCTCTCATCCTCGCCCTCACCATCTACCGGCTCGCCCTCCTTTACCGACTTTCCGTTGACCGGATCCTCGGGACCGTTCCCGTCCCTCGCATCACCCGCCTCTATGCACGTGCACGCACGTTCCTCCGTTGATTCGACCGCCAATGCGGTCCCGCACCTATGACTCGGTCTAACTCGTGCCACCAATGTGGCTTTCCCCTTTCTGTTCCCTTTGACTGCGGATTCCCGCACGTTGTATTCTTACCGTTGGTCCGTTCCAACGTTTCTCGGTCTCATTCCACATTCGACCACCCATCACTAATCCGGCTATGTTGCCAACGCACCTATACCATATTCGCATCCCCTTTACCCTTACCTACTGTGCGGTAGCCTTGCCCTTAACCCTCTCCACTTAGTATAAGTAGTCGGTCACCTTGT
>NW_024541515.1:0-24085 GCF_016758755.1 Suillus discolor | reverse complement strand
CTCACAAGAACATGAAATTGCTGTTCTTTTTTATCCAACACTCATCTACACTCATCTGTACCATTCCTAGGAGTTCAGCAATACGTGTTCGCCCCCGTCTGTCTGGTACCCACAGAACTGCCAATTTGGCTTACCTCTAGGTGGAAAATGCACAAGAGGGCGAAGGGCTTAGAGGTCTTAACAGTATAAGGTGGCCTTATTTACATTTTTTCCCAAGCAGTTACCTCTCTACGCAGCCCATCAATGAACCGGTAATCAGCGTCCCAAGTTTATACGGTTGAAGCAGGTTGGGCATTTTGCAGCTCGTTGACTGAACTTTCACTTTGACAGTTGAGTTAACCCATACTCAACCCGGGCCGGCTAGGCCAGGACTATAGCAAAAAGATATCGCAGTCGCGCGCCGCGAAATGCGCCCTGGCCCATGGACTCCCTGTGACTCAACTCTCTACAAGATAGGCTAACTATTTCGATACCGATGTCTACCTTGGCAGGTAGATCAAATCCCACTCGGTACTAATCTCTGTCCACCTGTGAGTTGATGAAAGACACAAAAGGAAGGTATGAAGGACAGCCAACAGCGGATACGAACTTCCCAGCGCGCAACTTAAACGCTCAGGGAAATCGGTTCGTGCAGAAGCCGGCAGTCTGACAAGTCAATGGCCATCATGTGCCAGTGTCTTGTCGAATAATTAGAGTCCCAGCGTCAGGTACCGAGGCACGAAGCAAACGCTGGCTCATCGCATACCAAGGAAAGAAGTACAGCCTACTTTGCCCTACTATGCAACCCGCAATATATAAAATCTTCCTTGCTGAGACTCTAACTGCAGAATTCAAACTCTTCAATCCACACTCAATCACATTGTGTGTTTAACGATCTGAAACAATGTCACCCCGGTCCTTCGTCAAGAATTTGACCTTCCAGTCGTGAGTGTCTGTGATCTCGTTCTGCATAAATTTCATCCGACTTGCTGTCGTTGCACAGCAACGACCTCGGCCAGGCCCAGACCATACTGGGTCCGTTGAAGATATTGCAGTTGGTTTGTTACGATCGCCATCTTTTCTTCTATCACCTTAGTGTATTTTCCACCCCCAGACTTTGTAAACAAAGGAGACATTATGCCCACGCCCGTACTCTACCTCAGCGATATTGGGTATGTCGTCTTTCATGAATTTCTCCTTCAGACCGTTCACAATAAAATGCAGAGATAGCAGTCGCGTCACGGCAAAGTTCACTCCGGTCCCTGCGCGTCTACATCACGTCCGACTACGAAGAGACCGATATTGTACGAAACCAAGTCGACACTCCTGCGATGTGGACGCAGGACCTCACTAACGCTTGCCCAGAGCACGACTTGGAACCTCCCGCGCGACCCGAAACACTGAATGTTACTCGATCGATCATGCTTGATTGAGGAATGCGACATCGATGCGCCTAGATGTTTGTTCTGTGGGGATCTGCATCAGTGTTTTCTCTTTTTCATAGCATTTTGTCCAAACCAATGGCTCCAATTGGTTCCTTATCTTTTTATGAGATTGCTTGTATGTCATGTATTTTCGTCTATGTGTTTGAACTCTTACTGCCACGTTGCCCAACTTACATATGACTCCTCTTTCCAGTCTATGCAAGGCTACCGTGACCTGCAACAGCCCAGTAGATCATCGACGAGAACATAGTATTGAAAGTCACTTATTCAGTGTATAGACTTGCTTTTCCAGAGCTCGGGCCGTGAATGGGAACACCATCAGCGCTGAAACCTCCGTGAACATCATCAACGTGAGTGACTCTAAAATTGCTAGAATCGACGCAGACCATGATGCAGAGCGGCGAGAAAACCCTGACAGAAGCCAATGATGTCTATCGTTTCTCTGTAAGTCTGGCTTCCGCTTATTTCATCTCGACCACCGACGAATATCTCGTTTGATTTAAACAGATAAATAAAGCCCATAAAAAAACGGAACTCTTGCAAAACACATGACACACGAAAAAGACAGGCAACTAAGTAAGGCCATTGGTTTGAACGAAGATACTATGAAAGGAGAGTAAACATTGGGATGAAGACCTTACGCAACAGATATTTAGACACACGAATGTCGCATTCCTTAATCAAGCATAGTCGATCGTGTAACGTCCAGTGACCGCGCCGCGTGCGAGATCTGAGATCGCGAGTAGTGTTCTGTGCAAGCGCAGCGAGGTCCTGCGACCGGTTCGCAGGGTGTCCACTTGACCTCGTAAGATTGCGGTCTCTTCATAGTCCGACTTGATGTAGGGACGCAGGACCGGAGTGAACTTTGCCGTGAAGCGACTATCATCTCGCAATTTGTCAAGGGGACGTAGAGGAAAGATGACATACCCAACATTGCTGAAATAGAGTGTAGGGCCCGGTACAATGGGCATCAACCAAGCGTCTTTGTTGAGCTGTCAAAAACTCACCAAGGATCAAACATAACCGGATTCCGAGGCGGTATTTGATCCCAGGAACATAGCTATTCAACGTTTCAACTCTCTCGCATCTGCACATTAAATCGCACCATCCATCAGTGAAACGGTGAACAAATGATGAGAGTATTTAAAGCAATATATTATTGTATTAGATACCTAGGAACAATCTTCGTAAATCTGCTGACCGCTTATATTTGGTATTGTCGAAGAAAGACATTTACAAGTACGGTAGCCCCAATACATAGCACTATTGTCTTCGCGAACTTTTGCACTTGGACGTATCAAGAACCCGACAAGAGAAAAAAAAGCACATGTTGAAGCGTGCCAGTCAATGGACCGGTGAATTCTTGCTGGCAATTATGCTGCATTTACATGGTATCCTCATCGTCGGTTGGAGGTCCATAGTACAGCCTCAGAGAGCAGAACTTTGTACCCAGACGTCAAATTGATTTGTAATCCGGCTAGATTCGTCAGCCGTCCCGATTGCGCTCGTACTCAGACATCAATCATTGGTCAAACATCTAATGTCGACAGGCACAGGGCTGCCTTTGTAGTGCATCTAGATGCAAATATCGATACAAACCTTATGGTATACGCCATGTAAACGTCAATGGCGATGAGCAGCCCTTACCTGTCAGCAAGTTTTTGCCGTGTAGATGCGGTCCGCGGAGGATGCGAGATGGGGCTTCAATTTTTGGGTGACCCGCAGGTATTCATCTTTTCTCGATTATCAATGGTTTCATGCTTAGAACGCACTTATACAAAACTAGCATTGTATTCTTCACACGCCCTGCGACTGAACAAGTGACTCGAAGCTGGGATCCACCAGCTGGTACGTTTGTGTGTGTGATCTCTCAATTTCAAATATTGAGCTCTATGTTCTCAAGGCTTGTGTTTGTGCAGTTTTCCTCCGTACGGAGGGAGACAGGGGAGACGTTAATATTGACAGGGACTATTATACGCTTGACAGCGTAGATGATTCCGAGTCGCATGTTCTAGCTTCGTTACTCAAGCTCTGGTTGCGTGAGCTATGGGACGCATTGATCCCTGAAGAGATGTACAACGACAATATTGCGCATTCTCGCGAACCTACGGTGAATCTGGCGCTGGTGATGGCACCGAACTTACTGAGGTGCAATCCAGAATCTATGACCGTCGTGTTTACACTGGCAAATGTTCAGTGCGCGTTCCGATAATGTTCTTGTCGATCCATGTTGATGTCTTTGCAGGTACGCGAAGTGTTCGCCTATAATCTTCTGATGGATAAGTGCAATCAAATTGACGCGGATTGTGTTCCAATCCATGGCCTTGGTGCCAGTCTGCCATGGCCCCCACAACCTCGCGTTTGTAAATCTCGCAACAGAAAGTGAAACATGCCTAACATGTTACCGTATATCCACTATCTTTTTCTGTGCTCTATGTGCACCATCACCCACCAGCTTGAAATTGCATTCACGTGCATAGAGATCTTTTTCAGTCCTTGCAAGTGTACTTCCCATCATTCATCAGAGTAGCACACACCCCCACCTCTCCTTGTGAATTACGACAAAAATGTGTAGGTTAATAGGCTATTTGAATTCCAGCTGGTCTTCGCCCAGCATCTTGGCATCCAGCAAATCATCCAGCCCGGTGACAGCTGTCCGTGATGAGTCTTGTTTCCAACGTTTTGGCTGCGACTTGGCAGAACTCCACTGGCCGAACTCATACCCGTCCTCCACATCCTCCTTGAGCGCATCGCCCTTCCATGCATCCAAAGCCGGCAATTTCTTGCCCGGCCTTTTCCCCTGTTTCCTTCTCGGCTCCTTGATAGTAAGCTGCTCGATCTTAGTCAACATTCCAACGACCTCTCCACTCCCAAACACAGACTCCTCTTCCCAAATCGTGCGCGCGCCTACTTCCCGCCTTAGTTTTTCGACGAGTTTCTTGGTTCTGCCATCCGGCTCGACGCCATTGACGCGCATCTCTTCGAGTGCGTCGTGCACGCCTCTGAGGTCGCGGAAACATGACCAGCGGGTTTCTATCAACTCGTTGTATGCGGGAGTGGTGCACCCGAATACGTAGCTTGGGATGCTTAAGTGCCGGGCGTAGTCGAAGATGGAGAGAGCCAGGTGGGGATCACGGTATTTATCACGGAAAGAGCGCATGAGGTGCGCGATGAGGTAGGGATAAGTCGGGTGTTGGAG
The DNA here is from genome assembly GCF_016758755.1 of Suillus discolor. NCBI lineage: Eukaryota > Fungi > Basidiomycota > Agaricomycetes > Boletales > Suillaceae > Suillus > Suillus discolor. Next base: position 19,462 of record NW_024541515.1, on the reverse strand, counting down.
TTCAGGGTGCATAGATGCAGGTTGTGGCGGTGGATTTGCGTCACTTGTGTTCGAGGTTGGGGTAAGGCCTGAAGCGGGCTGTTCCTCGGCTTTAGCAATAGCATTCCGCGCGCGTTCCTCGTATTGCTGAGACTGCCCAAACACCTCGCGCATAGACCATTCAAGCAACTGCTGATCCGTATCGCAAAGCTCCATTTCCTCCTTCTTCTTATCAAATTCTTCATCCGCCTCTGTCGTCCATTTCAGCCGTTTTGAGTGCCGTCTGAGTTTGCCGAATAAATCTGACGTTGGGGCGTGGCCGAATGGTTTGCGACCGATTCCGATTCCGTCGAGAACAGCGAGCGGGTCTTCTTGTTTTGAGGAGGAGAGTTTGGCGGAGGGGTTCTTTTGCTCTGAGACTGCGTCGAAGATCATGTTGAACATATCATCGAAGGCACTGATTTCGCGGGCGGTCATCGCCTGTCTGCGTGCCCGGGTGCGTCCTGAGGTTTCTACGCCGCCAACGCGTAAGTGATTGCCGACTGGGGAGGGGAGGATAGGTGGCATCTCTTTTATTGAGTCGTCCAATATGTGGTCCCAAGGAGATTCTTTGGCAGCAAAAATGGAGTCGGGTTGCGTGCTACTGCTGCTGCTCCCTGACGGCGTAGCAGAGGAGGTGATGCAGCGTGCAGCTGCCCTTGCAAGACTCGCACCTGCATAATTGGAGACTCGATGGTAGACGAGCATGAATGAGTATAGATATTCCTAATTTGACCAAAAATTGGTCATCCTTGAAACATACTTAGCAACTAGCATTTGCTCGACTAACCTATCTATGATGATATATCGTGTCTAATGGTACACCACTACGTTTCACATCGTCTTAGGAAGACCTTCGATGCATTCCCGAATGAGACGCAAAGTCTCGACCTTGTCGTACAACATGCACGTGCACTCAGTATTAGGGCACCTGGCATCCCAACATGCGATCGCCTCAGGCCAAACGGTCAATCCCACATCGACGACCGTGTCTCCTAGCGGTCGAACATCCATCTCCATCACGACTCTATACTTGAGCTCTCTCCACGTATGATGATCAACCTTCCATCTGCACCTCGGACAATATGCTGTCGTGCTTCCTGTCACGAACGGCTGCTCATTGAGTCGTTGCCGGATGCCCTCGCGTCGATTGCGATGCAAGTTCATCAAGTCAAGCACAGCGCCTGTGTGCAGCTTTCGGAGGATGGGTTGATATTCCTGTGCGTAGATGTTGAGAGTCAGCGACTGCGTGGATGCACGTCTGGTCTCCTCCTCCCATCCACAACGGGTTGCAGCTGCATACAGACGCAGAGGTTGGTCTGAGAGCGGAGGAGTCATGATAAGCACGCGTATGAGCGAGATGGGCCCTGGCATCTCGTATTTTTCTGCAGCGAATAGCAGTGCATCGACCTCGTCATACGATGTGAGTGGATTGATTGGCAGACCGCAGATTATACGCAGGAGACTCTCTAGTGTGTGCGAGTCCTCGTCTAGATTGATGACCTCGGGGTGATTCGGAAGAGGGTTTTGTTGAGGCATGGAAAAGAGGGATCGGAACCAGCCCGATGTCGTCTTGAGGGTCCATGAATGGATACGGAACAGAGTATGATCTTTGGCGCCGAGCACAACATCGGCATCTAGAGAAGAGAATGACTGGTGGAAGGTGCCGCCATAATTCAGCGCTTGGACTAAAGCTGTGTCAGGAATGGACTCCGTTTCCATCGTCGCGACTGTCGGTGTAATGAGATGACTAATAGTATAGCAGAACTTTAGGGCCCGGTCAGAACCTTGCTTCTGTCGATATCAAACGGCCTGACTTACGACGTGGTACCGTGCAGGTCTTGCAATTGGGGTTTTGTCAGGCTCGTCGAGGGTACTAGATGAGAACACGACCGCTCACATGTTGACCTGAGCCTTAAATATTTCAATAATAACCCCTGTCTACTTGTAATTAGACAACTAACAATCACACACAAACGCTGTACGCGTCATATGTGCATGTGAGGAGCTCGGGAAAATTCCTATTCAAGCAAGAATTTTCAGATCTAGGCGCCCGACCTCATCATGTCGAGTTTTCACTGGGTTCGGTTTCACAAAGCTAACATCTCGACATGCACACTCCAGAGATCCTGTTCAACATAATGAAAGATTTCAAACAGATACATAAAGCTCCATAAGAACTTCTACAACTCTCAATCTTTGTGAAATACATGACATACAAGCGATCTTATGAAGAGACAAGCAACTAAGCGAGGCTATTGGTTTGAACGAAGATACTATGAAACCACAGTAAACATTGAGATGTAGATATCACAAAACGGATGTCTAGGCGCACCGATATCGCATTCCTTAATCAAGCATGGGTGAGCGTGTAACGTCCAGTGTTCGGGTCGCGCGAGAGGTTCCAGGTTGTGTTCTGAGCAAGCCCAGTGAGGTCCTGCGACCAGATCGCAGGGGTATCGACCTGGCCTCGTAAGATAGAGGTTTCTTCATAGTCTGATGTGATGTAGGCCCGCAGGACTGGAGTGAACTTTGCCGTGACGCGACTGCCATCTCTGCATTTGATACTGTGAACGCTCTGAAGGAGAAATACAGGAAAGGTGACATACCCAACATCGCTGAAGTAGAGTACGGGTGTGGGCATAATGTCTCCTCTGTTTACAAAGCCTGGAGGTGGACAATACGCTCAGGTGAAAGAAGAGGCGACGAAGATGGTCACAAACCGACTGCTATTTCTTGGATACTCCCAGTGTGGTTCTGAGCCTGCAGGATGCCAGAGGTTCCCGTCTGAGGGGCCTGCACGAGGTATTCGTCGGTGGTCGAGATGAAAATCAACGAAAGCCAAACTTACAGAGAAATGATAGACATCGTTTGCTTCTGTCAAGGTTGTTTTCTCGCCGTTCTGCATCATGGCTTGCGTTTGTGCTAGCAATTTGGGAGTGGATGAGAGTCGCTCACATTGATATTGACGGAGGTCGCAGCGCTGATGACCTTCCCGCTCTCGACCTGGGCTCTGGAGAAAGCGAGTCTATACAATATATAAGCGCCTTTTCAAGACTATTGTTTTCGCCGATTATCTCACTGGGCTGTGTAGGTAGCGGTAGCCCGGTATGGACCTAGAAGGAGTGATCATATGTAAGCCGGCAACCTGGCAGGAAGAGAATAGAAACACCCACCCGACTTCCCGAATTTGCTGACTCTGAAAAAATTGCAAGGTTTTAAGTCGCCCCAGACAGAAATAGGCGCACTTACTTCCAAACTATCGGGAAGACGTCCTCGTAGAGGCCTTCCACGTTGGGACTCCAAGCGAGCATGATCGTGACCTCCTTGCCGAGGTCCTTGCTGCGAAACATCAGGTGAGCAATTTGTATAGAGCGAGATCGCGAACACTCACGACTGGAAGGTCAAATTCCTGACGAAGGGCCGTGGTGTCATTGTTTCAGATTGTGAAATACAAAGTGTACTGGTAGCTGAGATTGAGCGTGGATTGAAGAGCTTGAGTTCTGCGGTTAGAGTCTCAGCAAGGAGGCTTTTATATGTTTCGTATCACATAGGTTGTTTCTCTTTCCTTGGTTTACGACTTAGACAGCGTCTCCTTCGTGTCCGGGTACCTGACGCTGGAGATCCTAATTATTCAATAAGGCGGTAGCTCATGATGGCCCTTGAATCGGACTTGCTAGACAGCCGGCTTCTGCGCGAACCGATCTGGACGTTTGAGTTTGCGTGCTGGGAAGTTGGTGGCTGCCGTTGGAACTTGGCTGTACTTCAAGCACATGATGATGGCCCTTGAATCAGACTTGCTAGATAGCCGGCTTCTGCGTGAACCGATTTACCTGGGCGTTCAAGTTGCGTTCTGGAAAGTTCTTAGCTGCTGTTGGAACTTGGAAGCACATGATGATGGCGCTTGTATTACACCTCACCCTGCTAGACAGCCGGCTTCTCCGCGAAGCCGTTCCTTGGGCGTTCAAGTTGCGTACTGGGAAGTTTGTAGTTACTATTGGCTGTCCTTCATGCCTTCCCGTTGTACTTGGAGAAAGTTGAGTCACGGTTACGGTCGCAAGTAGGTAGTACACAAAAATAGAAGGCTATGGGCGATGCGGCTTGCAAGTTGTAGTATCGTTCAGAACAGTCAAGGCGCGTCCCTGCTCAGCTAGTTTTAGATCAACATCCGCACATCAGTGGACAAAATCAAATTACCTTCAGGGTTTGTCAATTCTAGAAAACGTCGTTGTCAAATGTCGACTTGACCTTATGGCCGTATTCTCGTAAATTACTTCACCTGTGTGTCAGCATTTATTAGTAACACTGATAGGCTTATCAGATGCTTTTTTACTAATCAGTGGCGGAAACCTATGCTCAGCGCGTTCGTTCACAAACATCGCTAGATTGGTCGGAGGACAATATGCAGAACATATTGCAAAATATTTTACATCTATTGTTCAATGTTGAACCTAAACAAATGATAAAAATTGTGATTTCCTACCAGATTTATTTCCAAATGAAAAATATATTGACATTAATCATGTTCTCATTGATCTACAACTTTCAGTGAATCTTTTGTAGCTTGTCAACCACTTCACATTATCTCCCATGAATTTGGAGTGTTGTAGATAGGGATGCACACAGGTAAACCACTTATGTTACCCCTTTTGAGATTATAATAAAGTACAATTTTGATTATAAATATGAGACTCAGAGGCACATAAGAGTTGGTGCTAGAATTGCTTAATCATTCAGATATGTCTGTGCAGGTTATATATACTTTGTATTACCACTGGGTTATGTAATCTCTGATGTATGGAAAGCCAGATGCTTATGCTCAACTATCAAGCAAATACTACTACCTCATATAGTAATCGGACCTTGAGCACCATACTGGGCATATTTACTTGTGTTGATCAGTGCAAACCTACTTGCATATTTGAATCTTAGTTGAGTGCATAGTGATGAAAACTGAAGGCCATAATACATATAGGATTTTCGGCAGCTTGTAGCACAGTGAATCGGTTGCAAACGTGTAGGGTACATGTAAGTATGTACCATCAACAATTTAAGGTTTCAGCCACTCCTTCAGCTCCTTCTGAGTCGAGCTCGTCACTAAAACTAGATCCAACAATACATTGTAACATGTCCAACAAATATATGCCAAATGAAAACCAGTATCGTTCAAACTACTCTGGCCTCAAACCCCTTGAGTTCAAACCCTGGCCATTTGCAGAAGTGGTTGCAAACATGGTAAGCCTCAAATTTACTGACTGCCTTCTCGATATTACCCCCCCCCCCTCCAAAGATATCTTTACTGTCACTAACCGAAGGGTGTGATTCTGATGTCAGAATTGCTGGTGTGCAACACATCAACATAGAACACATACCTTGATAATCAGAGATAAAGACCAACCCACCCATCGTGATGTATTGCACATGTTGTGTGAAGGCAAGAAACAATGTGAAGTCATACCCAAATTCATCCGGAACACGCAATGGGTCAGGATCCATGTTATAAATATATTTGATGAAACTCTCATCTCCACCATCAATAATTCTTTGAGGAGAAAGCCTGCATGTGCCGATGCAGCCTTTGATGCAGGCTTGCTACTATCTTGATAGTAAGATAGCGCCAGACCAGCTTCAACAAAGCGGACACAGGGAATATCAAATGGTACAGGCTCAGATGCACTTGCCACCACATGGTCAATAAAGTCGTAGACAAGCCCTAACAAAGCCTTTGCCCAATATAGGACATTTGCTTCCCTGAATAACTTTGGCAACTCATCTGTAAGTGCAAAGCGACCAATTTTGTACTCCAAACTTGCCAGTGCTCCTTTAGGATATACCTTGTAGAATGGACATTTGATGACAATGTCATGCTATGCCCTGGACCCAAGACCTGAGGTAGGAGGCGACATCAATGTCAGCCATCCTGTATGTGCCATCTTGAATCTGCCTATGCTGATGCGACCCTCAATGGACGTGTCAAGAGTGACATAGCCCACTGACAAATCAGCGTTGTCCACAGAAAATGAATGGTGCTGGGTAGTCTTCAAAAGGTCATTGAGTTGTCGAGTGGGGATTGAATAAAAGTTGATGTTTTCAGTTTGAAACTTGGAGACTTAGATCCAGGTGAGCACATCAAACACATACATCAGCAAATGACAACATACCCTGTCTCATGTCCAAAGTCCAAATCAGCACCTCCACCAATCTCCAGGGCTACTTTGAGGTCATTGTGATCAGGAGAGCAGAGAAGTGCAGGTGGGGGATTATGAGGGACACTGAACTTGTGAGGAAGTGAAACAGTGCCAGAGGTGGAACTTATTGTGCATTCATGAGTTTGCTTGATGGATGTACCAGTGGTGATAACTTGTGAAGCAGCAGATGATGTATCTGGTGGTGCTAAGTCGGAGTCAAACAGTGGGGGAGGGACTATGGTGGTGGCGGATGATGTGTCCAGCACCAACTCAGGGCCAAAAGTGGGTCTGCTGAGGTGAACGGTGGGTCAGTGGAGTAGGTGTATGATTCCACCGAGTTGGCACACAGTGCCTTGCCCTTGCCTTTACAACTTGAGTGTTCGATTGCCTATACAATTGTATAAGTCAGCATGTGTGACAATTATACAATGAATAAACATACCATTTCGTTTGCTTCTTGCCAATCTTCAAATTCTATCCATTGAGCCTCCGGCATAACTACCATAAGGCTAAATTGTTTTGTCTTGAATATCGGGGTTTTTGCTGGACCTTTGCAGGCAGGCTGAAGACACTGTGAGTAGAAATAGGGAATGGATGGCTGGTGTGTCACAAGATCAACCCATTTTAAGTCTGACACAATAAATTCATGGTCGCGCTGTAAAGAGTAGATTCTATGTGGGCGCTACAAATATGTTACCTTAAGACTCAGAGTGCGAGTGAGATGTTCGTCCCAAAGAGACTGCCAATAGAAATGCTCCTTGATATAAAGCAAGGGATATCTTGTTAAGATCGAAGTGAGAGAAGGAAAGTTACCAAGAGTGCACTCGGTGTTCCGAGGATGTGTCCGAAATACCAAAGTACTCGTCCGAAGTGGTCCGAAGGTGGTCCGACGTCAAAAAATGAAGGTCCGGAGTTGCGTGAAGCGTCCAAAGAGCTTCCGATGAACAGCAATGGTTCCGAGGTAGAAGTACGGCATGTATGTCGAAGTGTAAGACTTGCAAAGTAAAACTAAGCAAAGCCCATCGGGAAAACTAAGAGATAGCGAGATGCAAAATGGCAGTGGTCAGGCCAAACAATCGTTCCGAATGAACAAGAAAGATCGATTGCGCAAAGTACGACTATCCGAAAGTGACTCTACTGACTATGACTCATAGCAGGGAAAGTGAAGTGAAGTGCAAGTAGCTAGCGAGGCAGATTATATCTTACAGCATGAAAGTCCAGAAACTGCATAGGCGAAACTAGTAGCGAGATAAGACATCCGAAATGTAATAAGACTCAAGGCGAGCCGCTCAGAGATATGCATGCAATAAGGCGCAAGGCGTGTTTGTTATACGTATAACTGATGGGCCGACACATACGTGCCCCTAGACATAATCAATAACAGATAACCAAGTGAAAAACGCACCAGCGAAGTCAAACGGACACGGACGGGACATGGTCCGGAGGATCGGAACTGTATTCAGGCCTCGGAATTGGATGGATGACCTTTGGATGACTCGGACGAATGCATGGAACTCTCGGAAGGTAAATGGAGTGTCGAGGAATGTGTATGTGGAATACCTATGAGTTTGGCAGGATATGAGCCCAATGCCGATCCGAGTGCTACACCAGTGTGCTAGATTCGTTCAACTTTGACACTCCCCCTCAAACCTAGAACATCCTAAGTCCACATATATGTTGGTGATGTACAGGTTGGGGTAGTGCTTTGTAAAGATGTCTGCCATCATTTGTGCAGTAGGACAATACTTCAGTTTTATTAGTTGATTATCAACTTTGTTTTGGATATAGTGATGTTTTAAATCAAAATGCTTCATTCTTTTGTGATACTGTGGGTTTTGTGCAATCACAAACATGCCAGAGTTGTCTGCATACAACAAGGTAGCCTCCTTCTGCTTGTATCCTAACTCCAAGTATAGATTTTGGAGCCATACTGCTTCTCTTACTGCATCTGAGAGACAGATATATGTATCAGCTGATCCTGTCAATATGATATATTATATTAGTGTGATTGAAGCAAATCCATGATATATCCCTGCCATTAGGGTTTAAAAGTCCAGTTGCACAACCGGTCAAAGACCACAGACCAAACCATACCACAACTTTTTAAGACCGAATTTTCAGTCTTGGTTGCCCTTAATTTGACATCTTATGGTTGCTGGTTGCCTCATTTGACCTCTAATATCAGACCAATGAAAAGTCGATCACAACCAGTCTATACCAGAACCGGTTGCCTGAAATACAAATATTCAGCTATGAACATGACTTGGATATACAGACTAATATGAACTGGTCTCGACTTCACCAGCTTCATTCTCCCACTCCACCATGTCCTCATCCACAAGAAGGGAATCTTTGAACTCATCTAGTGAAATCTCCTCAACAATACCTGAGTTTGCTTGAGCGGAGTCAGTGAGAGACTTGCGCTATGAGAATTTGAGCATTTGTAACTGTTCAAAGTGTTTGGCACTGAGATAAGAGCAATGGGCAGTGGTGGTCTCCGCCCCACCTGAAAAAAGTTGTTTGCAGAGTACCAATGATGTGGAAATTGCACAGATGTCCATAGCAATTCTTGCAAGTGTAGAATATATAGAAGAATGTTTCTACATGAAATAATTAGTCAAATACACAAATATAAGTGCGAGTGCACTTACAGACCACCAGTCAACAATGTCTGTGTTCTTCGAAACATCGGGCATGTCCTTGAGGTATCTCCAAAGTTCTGCAGCCCAGATGACATCATAGTCCAGTGTTGCTTGTTCAAGAAGCAAGTAGCGATGATGGTCAAATGCAGATTCCATGGTGGTATCATGAGAGAGAGTTGTGGAAGTATTGGGAACCAATGCAGTTGCTAATGGATGTGTGGTGGTAGTAGAGAAGGGACACATTTTCCAATAGTTTTCCATAGTGGTCTCTACAATTTTCAAAGCCTCGTTATACCAATCCTTAGCATGAGGGTTATCAGCTGCACGCTCACATTCTTGCTCTTCGTGTCCTCCCCAAGTCATCTTGATATATTCCAGTTTATAGTATGGATGAAGAACTATACTATCTGTTAGTCTAATCAATGGAAATATAGTGTATAAGTACTCACCAAGCACAAGCACATACACAGGTTTGTTGTCCATCTTTTGATAGTACTTATTGACCTTATCAAGTCCCTTCTGAATGGCGACCTTGTAGAGTTCATACTTTGGTGTTTCACGTTTCACACTTCCATTCCCATGCCATCTTCAGCTCCTTGGAAGCAGGGATTGTGCACCACAGAGTTGGTTGACTTTTAGAAGAAAAATACTGCTGGATTTTGTTAGCGTCCTGTGGAAGTATTAGTATTAGATATATACCATAAAAATGAACATACTGAGATAATGATGCGTGTATCTTCAACATGGTCCCAGTCATTGCTCTCAAAGGTGAAGGCACTCCAGGAAATGTGTTTTGTCAGTCCAAAACGCTGGATGGTAGTGATGGGGCCAAATAGCTCGTCTGCAGTGTTGATAAACATATTTATAGGCTGCACAAATGGATTGGTGATGTAGTGTTATAAATCAAATTATTTTGCTTACCTGTCACAAGAGATATGCACGTCCGAGCATACTATCAGCTGTTCCCCAGCATATGTTGCCATGGAGAGATATCTTGAGTGGGGTCTTGAACCCACACTTCACTTGAAGCATCTGAAAGTATTTGATTCATTGACTCAAGCACTGTTAGATTGTTAGGTTTGTAAATATTGATAGAAAAATGTGAGACAGACCTTAATCACAACAGTGTACACAGTGGCAACAACATCTAGTGAGCCTTCTAAGACTCAATTGTTGGGCAGCAAGGGATCAAATTCCCAGATTGCAGTAGTAGTTTCCACAGCAGCGATGAGAGAGATGACAGACATAATAGCAACAATAGTGAGATTAAGAATATGAGCAAGGCAGGGGAGGCAGTGTTGACTAGAGCTGAATGAGTAGATGTGGCGGTAATGTAGAACATGCTCTATCTTGTTGCATGTTGTGTCATTGTTGCTCATATTGTCAGCTGTTATGGTTAATAGCTGTTGTATGGTATATGAAGTTAATAGTAGCCACCACAAGCAAAATATAACAAGACGTACCTTTGTAGATTGTCCTGATATGATACACACCTGCTTACATAAGCCAACTATGTATCTTCCCAGATTCACTCCACTATGGGCACCAGACATGCCACAGAATGCAATGACTTGTGATCACAGATTCCAATTTTTCTTCTTAACCTCAATCCAGTGTGCAGTGAGCCCAAGGAATGATTCCTTCATTTGGTCAATAGACCAGAGATCCATAGATGTAGCGACATGACCAGTAGTTATGGACTAGAATACATTAGAAAATGCAATCACATCTATGAAAAAACTTACCTGTATATTGGCCTTGGTACCTTTGATGAGCTTGATAAATGCATTGCGAATATAGGTTGTAATATTGTGTGTTGAAGGCAATTCTGCTGTAGTTGACGCTGGATGCATTGCAACCAAGCAATTTCTAAATGTGGTTTTGTTTGCCACTGCTAGAGACTGGTAACCATTATCATTAATATTTACAACACACTGAAAGATCTTACTTGATCATCACAAACAATAAATTCTACTACTGTGTGCAGCATGCTATCCTTTGAAAACTCTTATTTCTTCTTAGCCTTCTAGAACAGTCTGTCTATCTTCATATGCTTTCCTTTTGATCCATTTGACGCTAAATTTAACAACTCGCAAGGGATTGCATAGTGGTGTTCAGTGATCCCTAGCTCCTTACATTTAGCCTGGTAGAACTCGTAGTGGCCATGTATATGTTGATGACACAATAAATAACTGCCTAGGTGAAACACTTTACACATCCCATTCTGCTTTACAAAGATTATGTCATTTCTTGGAATGTATGGTAAGCTTTCTGTTTTAATATATCTCATACTAACTTACTTGCAAACTATACACCAGTGCCCTCTCTTTGTATCCACTGCACCTTCAATACTGATGAACTTCACTGTGCATTTCTGTGTGAACATAGTAAGTAGATCATTAGCCCACTGTTTCTTTGTCACCAATGGAGCTGGAATATCAGCCTTGTGCCGGTTATCACACATAGTATGAGCTGACAGCAACTTTTTTTACAGTAGGCTTTACTTATAGCATCTTCACCATCATCATTCTCAGTTTCCTGACCACTCTTGCCATCAGACTTGTGGTTAATGACCTCAACCTCACTCTCTGTGACATTTCCAATATTGTGCACTTCTTCAATCTCCATTGCGGTGCTTTTTTCTTTCTGACTATGTTTGGAGCTGGCATTTTTCTTCTTCTTTAAGGTATGCCGCTGATGTTCATAGAGGCTCTCATTGCTGCTATCAGAGTCTTCATCACTGACCATCTATCTTTTTTGTTTAGAATTCTTGGTGACTTGGGAGGCCTTAAATGAGGGCCTGTCTGGGTCACATGCTGTGTTTCAGAGCCAGTGAGGGCCTTTGCTGTTATTGTTCACTTGCATGAAGACTTCCGAAGATTGCCTTGATTCAACATAGTCAACCAACCACAAGCAGATATTGGTTTGTTTTGAGGCAGGGCTTCAAACTATGCTATGCTATACTCATACTATCCTGCCTGCAAACATGTTATATAGTTACCAATTTTGCCCATAGCAAACTTCTGTCATTTTACAAACAGTCCTAACCAGTCCTAACCAGTCCTACACAGTTACAGACCAGTTGCAGATGCAACTAGTCGGCAACCAGCTGTGAACCACATTGCCACTGCACTTAACCAGTTTCTAAGAGTTCAGTTCAGGTTGTAGGACGAGGTCAGTGAGTGTACACAGACCATTTTGGGTTCAGTCTTTTGAAAATTGGTCAAAAGACTGGACTTAACTGGACTTTTAAACCCTACTATCAACCATGAAGATGGAGGGATTGTTCACCGTGACTGTCATGATTTTGTCGTGCATGCGCTGCTCCAGCATTAATTTAGATTGCTGCCATATGGTGGTCTAAGGTAGGCCAATGAGTAAGCTATAAATAGTGTCACCATTCCTGAGAGGGGCTCTGGAGTCATGAAGACATTCATGAAGCATGGCATGCTGACCAACATAATTCATCATGTTGGCTGAGTCCTTCATATGGAGGGAGTCAAGACATTAATATAACTGGTACTGTGCACTTGTGTTAGTTTGATTAAAATGCTCTGCAAGCATCCACCACACTTTGCGGGCTGAAACAGCATGCGACCATGATATGAGTGCACCAACTGATGGACTAAGTCGACATGTGATAACTTGGTCCTTGGCCTTTATGTCATTCAACAACCACTCATGCATCTCTACTCTTTCAGCAGGCATAATTAGGGATCCGCACGGGTATACCCCAGGGTGTCAGGGACCTGACCCACACCCGCACCCTTCGTGCGGGTGCGGGTTTTTGGGGGGTATGGCCAGCTTGTACCCTCACCTACACCCGTGCAGGGTTTACCTGTGGGTAGTACATATAAATATTAAGTTAGAAATATGAAAAAAGGGATTGTAAAAAAGGACTTACTAAGACATTGCAAATGGTGGGCAACGACTTCGATCAGTATGGCTTGAGCTCGACGGAGGATTGACATGCTGTGAACGACAAACAACAACATTGATCAGTATGGCTCTTGCTCAAATGAGGATCAACACACTCATGTTCTGTGAATGTTGGGCTACAACTCAGTGTATCAGCATGGCTCTTGCTCAAACGAGGATCGACACACTCACGTTCTGCGAGTGTTGGGCTACGACTTGGATTAGCATGGCTCTTGCTCGAATGAGGATCGGCACACTCACCAACTGCGAACAGCAAGCAATGACTTAGATAAGCATGGCTCTTGCTCAAACAAGGATTGACACACTCACTTCCTGTGAACAGAGGGCAACGACATGGATCAGCATGGCTGTTGCTTGAACTAGGATGGACACACTCACTTCCTGCAAATGGCGGGCAACAACTTAGATCAGCACGGCTGTTGCTCGAACTAGGATGGATACACTTGCATACTGCGAACGGCGGGCAATGACTTGGATCAGCATGGCTGTTGCTCAAATGAGGATCGACACACTCACTTCCTGCGAACGGTGGGCAACAACTTAGATCAGCATGGCTCTTGCTCAAATGAGGATTGGCACACTCACATACTGCAAATGGTGGGCAACCACTTGGGTCAGCATGGCTCAAGCTTGAAGGTAGGTGTTGTGTTGAAGAAGATGGAGGGGTATAACACACTATAGTAGGCAGGTGTAAGCATTAGCAATAGGCAGTTGAGTACAAGTGTAGTAAGTACCACTATAGTTCTAGATTAGGTAATGTACCAGTCAAACCCGAGTGCGGGTGTGGGTGAGGGTCCGGGTACTCAAAGTGCGGACCCCCACCCATACCCCAGTAGTACCCATACCCATGACCCACACGGGTTACCCATGCTATGCATATGCCTAGGCATAATGTTTGTTAGATTGGCAGGAGTAGTGCAGGGTTTACAATCATGTTAATGTGGCACCATAAGTCTTCGCACATGAGTGCATATTGCATTTTGGTTGACCACCCGACATAGTTTTCTGACCCTAGCAGTTCATGTTACGAACTTGGATAGCTCTCACGGTACAAGCACGAATGTGCTGCCGAGTACCGAGCATATCATAGCCTCAACAGAATGTCAAGGGTTCCCTCCGGTTATCTTGGTAAGGCACACCTTGTCAAGATACAGGGCTAGTGGGATCGACTAAGATAGGGAGTGCCTTTCTTAGAAGTGCGGTCAAGACAACTAAGTTGGGGACTTAGTTGAGCAGGATTCAAGGGAAAACCAAGTAGATCAAAGTGAAGAAATACAACAGTGATCTGTCTACTTATATATGCTGTACATAAGGGTTCAAGCTCGGTCTGTATCTGGGGGATCTATGCTAGTCATGGTAAGTCAGAGATAAACAGTACATGAGGTGTCTTACTAGGATGTGATTGGCAATAAAATCACCAGTTCTCACTATCCTCCACGGTCAACGGTTCAGACAAATACCAATGGTTGATAACGTGGTCGTTCGTGGGAGGAGGCGTAAATAGCTGGGTCAATCTAAACAACTTCTAATGACTTTAGGTGGGTTGAGACAGTGACCGTTAACTGGCTTGATGCAGTGCTTAGGTACTTGGAGGTCGATAGTCCGTTAACTGGCTTGATGCAGTACTTAGGACGGTGAAGATAAGGATCGTAAATGGTGTAGCCGAATCGATAACTGGCTTGATGCAGTACTACGATGCTACTAAAAGAGGATTGCAAAGGTGTGCAATATGAAGATGAAGATATGAATCACACAGTACACAATGAATTAGAGTAATATCTTGTAAACACTCCCTATTCTCAAAAATTAGAGGAGATCAAACTAAGCCTCTAACACAATCAAATCAACCAAAATATGTGGCTTCGAAACTAACTTCTCTGCTGCTCAGGCACCCACGATGAGTATGACGCAGAATCAGAACAGAGTACACCCTCTTGATGTAGTCTTAAAGCAGCCAAGCTCTTAATATTGTTGAATAAAGTGCTAGTCTTATTTGTTGTCCTCCTAATTGTTAAAAATACGTAAATTCTCCCCACAGAAAAGGTATCCTGTGTTTGTAAAGAGAATGTGACAAAACTACAACTAGATGACTCATAACTGTGCACCAGCTAGTGTAATTCAAGGATTGGCTCAAGGTAGGCCTCAGAAGGTCAGTATGTTGTGGGAAATGATGACAAAAGAATGGAGGGAATAAACTAATATTCACTCAGATGTTCACACAAATGTAGGGTGAGAAATTCAGGAAGATACTCAAATCCTCCTCCCTCTCTCTAAAAGGGGGATGTCTGTCCTCTCAAAGGAAGCTTATTTCAAAAGGGAGATTGTCATTATTCAGAGGGGAAACTGGGCCCCTTATATACTACTCTAAATGTGGCTGTGTAACTATCTATTTGAGGAAATATGACTCATCCTAACTCATACTGAGTCATATTAAAGATGACTCATAGTGACTCAGACAGAAAATGACTCATAATGACTCATACTGAGTCATAGTTGAAATGTCTCATGATGACTTGTTCACTTCTCAAATATTCCCATCTATCAACTTTCTTCCTTCAGTTTCCTGACTAATCCATCTCATCTTACTAATCCATTTCATCTGACTAAGCCATTGATCACACATGAACTGTTGAAATGTTGAAATGCTACCGTAAATATGTTTCAGAACATACAGAAAAAATGTGAAGAATTTGTAAAAAAAACAATCATAAGATTGTGAGAGAATGCTGACTAATGTGTTGTGGTATGTTTGGAACTTTATCTTTAGATTGGATAAGTGTTAATTGAATTATTATGTAGTATTATGAGTTTGTTATGTCTGAAAATTACTCAAATCAAATCATAATGTGTTATAGAAAATTCTCAGTAATTTCGTAAAGTATGGTAGAGAACGTCAAAGCTAAAAAGTAGCCATGACCATGCACAAAACAAGTTTGGTGCGTGTCAGAGGTCGTCCATGAGGTTAGATAAGATACATGAGGATCAACCTCTAATCAAGCATGAGGCGCCTAGAGGCGCTCCAGGTTTACATGAGGCGGCATGAGGCAACATGTGCCGGTCTAGGTATGCATGAGGCAGACAGCCTTCATGATCATCAGGGGCAGGCCTTCTAGGCCAGGGGGATGTCATAGCAGTCCAGACCACTGTCATTCTAGGTTCTGGCAGCGTGCCACTGTGTCAGTGAGTCTAGCAGAGCAGGAACTCATGCAGATGTTAAAGTTGACTGTAACAAGTTCAGGGATGTGATCATACTTCCCCATGACAATACCACCATGAGGAATGACAAGATGAGGAGTGAACATGCGAGCAGTGAGTGAATGCAGGAGCTAGATCTAATAGTTTCGGTTGAGGGCTCATAACCTATTGGAAACAGAACTAAAAGATGTGGGATTACATAGTTTTCAATGTCATTTACATCTTGTACACTACTTGTATTTATACTATGACTTCACTAATAAAAAGTACCGGTCCACATAATGAACATAAGTATTTGTAAGTAGGGCACTGCATATTACGAAGAGTGGAAGATCCATAACATTAGCACTCGCATCATACTCCAACAAAAGAATATGCTCAGAGTTCAGGAGAGAACTGCTATGATATTAATATTACCTAAAAGAATATCCTAAAGATGGAAACAAGTGAGATGGAACCAGCATGCAAGATAAACATAGAATGTGAGAAGTACGAGACAATGAGCAGTGGAATAGATTCCTGTCAACAGTCGGTACAAATTCCATACACAAAGTAGACTATTGCATCTAAGTGAGTATATAAGGTACCTACCTCGTGTACTGCATGCGGCAGGCACGAGTACGTTTGCTTGAATATTCCAACATAGAACATACCTCAGAGTTCAGGAGAGAACTGCTGAGGTGTGAGCAAAACAGGAACAAGGGTTATAAGGTAAAATTATGGAAGGGTAAACATAAACAAACAGAGTGACGATGTTGCACCTACAACAGGGCCTGCACATCACTAAGTGGCTGTACCTTCATTTTGTAGTATGCTTTCGAGTACATGTTATCTATCTTATCTTCGAGATTGAATGAGATGCAAAATATTATCATTAATCAAAACATTTGGTTCCATATTTTGTAGGTTGATAAAAACGGAATAAAATAATAACAGTAAAATGCATCTCCACCAATCGGAGGAGTACGCCACTGAAGTCATAAACATTCGTAAGTGTCCATGATGCGCTTAACTTACAGCTGATTCCAAACTATGCGGAATCACAAAATCAAAACTTGCGCGTCGGAAATGTCCAGACAAGGACCCCGTAAGCGTGTGAGTGAGAGACTTGCAGCGCTTGATTGCGACATTGACTCTGTGTTGTCCAATGCCGCCGCACACCGTTTCTGATGATTTAAAGGCTCGAATCCCTGTTTTACGTCGACGCGGGCACTCCGTCAAGCATATCTGTTATCTACTTGGAGTCAAAAAGACCCTTGTATACAAAGTTTTGCGGCTCTTTTCCCCAACTTGGAGCAGCATCCACAGCAAGAATACAGGCCGCTGTCGCACCCTGACCATTGATGATCTTGCTTTTATCACTGCAATCCTTCGTCACCGACCTACTATCTATCTCGATGAGTTACAACACGAATTGCACTCTCGCCACAGTGTGTCTGTGTCTGTGCAAACACTTCTCCGCACATTTTGGCGGTTACATCTCAGTCGCGAATGCATCTCCGCTTATGCTCTTGAACGGAATGAAGAAAAATGTGCTATTTTTATGAATAGTATTGCTGAAATTGCACCTGACCCTGAAATGTTAATGTTTGGTGATGAGGCCGCAAAAGACGAGAGAACCCTCATTCGACACTATGGCAGATCAAGAATTGGAACAAGGTATGTCAAATTTTACTTCGATTGTCCTGTAATAACTAGTCTATACCAGATGCATACAAAGGAAGTGCTTCGTGCGAGGCAAACACTACTCAATCCTGCCAATACTCACTCTTGATGGAATTATTACCTATGATATCATTGAGGGACCGGTGACAAGTGAACGATTTGCACAATATATTTCTTCTTCTCAGTGATCCTATAGTGTGATTTGTTGTGCTTCGCGAGAATTATAGTCAAAAATTCAATGTAGTTGGGCTCAGAGATTTGAAAGACGAGTTCCTTGACTTTGGTAGATTTCACTTCCTTGGTTTTTGCTTTGCCATTACTTTCAGTAGTAATCTTGGTGTATGTATCAAGGTGAATAATGAAAGTAGCCTTGAATTCAGGTATCTCTGGGGAGGAATCTGATGGTGACAACATTGTCATGTAGTGAATCGCATATGTACACTAACACTACTGCAAATGTCTCACTCAGGTGCTTATGGGGTCCTTGTCCGGACATTTCCGACGCGCAAGTTTTGATTTTGCGATTCCGCATAGTTTTGGAATCAGCTGTAAGCGTTCATTTCAGTGGCCCTTGGTTTCAAAGCGAATTCGGAAACCGCCGATGTGTAAGAGTCTTTAATTTGTTCACTGATGCGCTTGATCTAAGATCAGCTGAGCAGGCGAAGCGCCTTGAACGTTCTGAACGACACTCGCAGCAACTTGCAATGTACACAAGTCATCAGTGAACCCGGAACCGGTGATCGGCGAAGTCAAGTCCATGTGCCGGTTAAAATTGGCAGGTTCAGCGTCTTGCAGCTCGTTTGACTGAACTTTAACTGTTACAGTTACTAATTCATACCACACTCAACCTCGGCGGGCCGGCAAGGTCAGTACTATAGCAAAAAGATGTTGCAGTCGCGAAATGCGCCATGCACCATAGGTTGCTGTTCTCATATACTCCTACTTGCGACCGTAACCGTGACTCAGCCCCCAACTAGTACAAGCACAATTGGAAGGTATGAAGGACAGCCAACGGCAGCCACGAACTTCCCAGTGGCACACAACTCAAACGCCCAGGTAAATCGGTTCACGCAGAAGCCGGCTGTCTAGCAAATCCGATTCAAGGGCCATCATGTGCTACCGCCCTGTCGCATGATTAGGGTCTCCAGAATCAGGTACCGGGGCACGAAGGAGACGCTGGCTGAATCGCAAACCAAGGAAGGAGGTACAACCTATGCGATCCAAAACATATAAAAGCCTCCTTACTGAGACTCTAACTGCAGAACTCAAGCTCTTCAATCCACGCTCAATCTCAACTACCAGTACACTTTGTGTTTTAAACAATCTGAAACAATGTCACCCCGACCCTTTGTCAAGAATTTGACCTTCCAGTCGTGAGTGTTCGCGATCTCGCTCTGCACAGATTGCTCACCCGACGTTTCGCAGCAACGACCTCGGCAAGGAGGTCACGATCATGCTCGCTTGGAGTCCCAACGTGGAAGGCCTCTACGAGGACGTCTTCCCGATAGTTTGGAAGTAAGTGCGCCTACTCGTGTCTTGGACGATTTAAAACCTTGCTATTTTTTTCAGAGTCAGCAAATTCGGGAAGTCGGGTGGGTTTTCCTGTTCTCTTGCTGCCAAGTTCCCGACTTACATATGAGCCCTCTCTCCAGGTCCATACAGGGCTACCGCGACCTACACGGCCCAGTAAGATGATCGACAAGATCAATAGTCTTCAAAGTCGCTTACATATTGTATAGGCTTGCATTCGCCAGAGCCCAGGTCGAGAGTGGGAAGGTCATCAGCGCTGCGACCTCCGTCAATATCAATGTGAGC
>NW_024541514.1:0-24293 GCF_016758755.1 Suillus discolor | reverse complement strand
TCTCGTGGTTCCTGTCGTGTAGATGACAAGAACAGAGACCACCAGCCTCTGATGAAGCAACTTCCAGGTGATAGATAACATACTCGCAATGTTTACGACACTGCCTGCACGCAACCCGCTGGTCATTCATAAAGTCGATGGATACACGTGAAACAAGAGTGAATCACGCACTAGGTCACATAGCCTATCACGGTGGCGATACGGCGGCTTGCCGGTACTCATCTAGACCGGCGAAACAGTTTCCATCACTTGCACTTGCATGGATCTAGAGTTGCTGTGCAAGCAATAATATCATGGTTTCTGCAAAATTGTTGGCCCGATGTTCTGCTCGGCGCCAATCCGGCCTTCGCGATTTCCTTTGTTCCATGGGACTGGCTCATAATAATGCTTGCAAGATATGCAGGTCAGCGGCAATCAGGAAGATAGAAAAGCAATGCGTGGACCAGTCCAACACGTTAAAGCAGGTGACCTGTATCATGTGTCATCGATTAATATCAACTTCCATAGCTTGGGCCTGAATGTAACGCTCGTTAAAAAAGCCAACATCTACGCATTGATGTTGGCAACCGATATTTACTTTCATCAGTCTCTTTAGATACTCATATTCACTCATTCTGTCTTATTCCATAGAGTTCTTTCCCTACAGTATATAAACCGACGTATATCTACTGTTAGGGTAGTTGATTTTCATCCCCCCTTTTGAATAACATTTAGTTAGGACAGTTATCCTGTTCGAACCTTAAGACGATTCAAACCAATCGACTCTTTCTCGTGTGAACGTTCAACGAACGCCACATATTTTTAACTGCCTTTAAATCTAAAATCTATTCCGCTATAGTCGTTGTCTAAGAGGCTTGATCACCCTCCAAAAACTTCGACTCTTGTTAACACAAAAACTCTCCCCCACCCCAACGATATCGTCAAAAGAAAAAGTAATGTCGACTAGTGCACTAGAAATTGCCTCCCCACGTTCCTCGAGGAACGTGAGCGTTGATGGCCGCGCCCACGAGCAAGACGGCGCGAGGTCTCGAAACAGTAACCCTGTTTCTGGAGACGATGGGAATGACAGCCCAATGGCTGAGCTTCCCTCCAGGTTCGGTCCACGCGATCTGAACGAGGTGGACACGGAGTCCACCCAGGCGAAGGACGCTGCGAGCAGCCCCGCCCAGAGCAGTGCCCCGTTGCTGGTCAACGCAGGAGCCGCCACCACCCGT
Organism: Suillus discolor; assembly: GCF_016758755.1. Lineage (NCBI taxonomy): Eukaryota > Fungi > Basidiomycota > Agaricomycetes > Boletales > Suillaceae > Suillus > Suillus discolor. Next base: position 23,079 of record NW_024541514.1, on the reverse strand, counting down.
ATCACACATAATGATGAGGGTCCTGTAGCACCAGTCAGCGAGTTACCTACTGGTGGCCCTATAATTGGGCGATTACGCACCTTCACGTCGCCCGATAGTGATAATGTACCGCGTCTGCAAGCAGTCTTCGATTGGTCAGAGGTAACCGATGACGACGAGCTAGGAAATGTACCTGAGTTCCCCGCACTTAAGCCCAGTCCAACGGCTAGTGAAAGTAAACCCGAAATCAGTAAGGATAGCTTTGAGAAAAGTAAAGAAAACAACCAACCTAAACTCAGGTCGCTCACGGACCACCTGCGCGACTGGACAGATTTTGATGAGGAGATGGCAGAGTTGAATCGGCCCGGGGAGAACGAGTCCGATGAATCTCTCCGTCGTCTGTGGGACGACGAAAACCGGGCAGGATCAATTAGGATCCAAAACTTCGCCCTGAAAGGATTCCGAAAATCTGCCAAGGAAGATTACGCGCAAAAGTGTGAAGAAGTCGACGACTTACTTGACCGTGTCAAGGAGCTCGAGAGGTTGGTCATCGAGGCACAGACCAGGGAGGAGATGGCGCAGAAGCTGATCCGAGAGGCACAACGCGCGCCTCTTCCAGATCCACCCCCAGACAGCGCACCTCCAGCGCCAGCCCCCCCATTAGAGAACGCTGCGAACGTGAATGAGCGACGTCACGCAACGGTGATAAACGATGACCCACCAAGCATAAGAGAGCCTACTGATAGACCTGTCAAAGAGAACACCAGGTTCTGGAGGGCGTCTTCCCTCCTCCCAGACAAAAGCTCGGTCAAACGAGCTATAGTTGGTGGTGACCCTAGCGACCCAGACTCGTCAGATTCGCCATCGGGACCTGGTCCCGACGACGACCGGTCATCCACTGAATCCTCTGACGAAGAAACAAGGCACATCAGTAAGGACAAGAAGAGATTGAAGACACTTACGCGTAATAATCAGTTACGCAAAGACAGAGGGAAATCGAGGACATCAACCACGTTCATGACCGGTGCAGCCTCAGAGGAGGAATCCTCCGACGACCTCAACGCGAAGCTACTGCAGATGGAGCCAGAGTCGGACCACAGCAGTGACTCTGAAGATACCAAGCGCCTCAAACGAAAAGCCCGTCGTAAGCATAGGTCAAATTTGAACCTACTAAAATATCAGCAAGGCTTCTTGAAGCACGAACCACCATTCACTTACAACGGAGAAGCTAACGCGTCCACTTTTAAGAAATGGGTTCGCGAAGTACGAGACTGGCGAGACAGAGCGAGACTCTCCACTAAACAAACTATAAGCATGATAGGAAAGTACCTGGGAGGCAACGCCTATCGATTCTATGAGCGCGATGTCCTTGATCTTAAAAAGAAATATACGCTTACCGATTTCTTCGAACAATTGTTCGATTATTCCTTCCCAACGGACTTCAGGATGATGCAGCGTCAGAAGTTCCTAGAATGTCGTCAGGACGGGAAACAAGGAGTGCAGGACTACATACGACGCCTCCGAAACATCGCCGATACAACAGGTGACGTTGACGAGAGGGAACTCGTACGCCAGTTCTGGATGAACTGTAAGCCGTATATCAAGGCTTCGTTAGTAGATAAGGGTTACGACCCTAACACCGTTAGTATGGACACGATCGAGAGGAAAGCCTTACGCACCGAACGAGCGTTCCTTGAAAACTTAAAAGACCCCAACGTCCTCATTGCCCTAAACCCCACGTTGGCCGCTGGAGCCGCTGACCACGAGTCCCGGACTCAACGTCGTGATCGCCGCAGTAGTCGAAGAGACCATCGTCCCCGGACACAATCTCTTGCTGCAAACGCTGTCAACCACAATAGTTCATCATCAGCTAGGACTCACCAAGGTAATAAGAGTTCTAGACGTCCAGGGAACAAATCAATTGGCCGTGAGCACCTTCCTCGCAACGCTAAGAGCTCTGAGACCATCCGTAAACTAAGGGAACTTAATCAGTGCTTCGAATGCGAACAAACTGGTCACCTCGCCAAAGACTGTCCCAAGCGTCACCGTCTACCTCCTTACCAGCAACCAAAGACTAACTCCCTTCGCTCGAACGCTGTAGGAGTGACCTCCGCGGATATCCGAACTGCGGCCATCGCAGAAGGAACTGCCCAGGGACTCTACGGCTTTGCCGTCAACATGATCGAAGATCTAAGCCAACTTGAGAAGTTAGAACATGCTAAACATCTGGTAGTAACTCACCGTGCATTGGCTAAGCTCAGACTGGCCGTCCCGCTACTCTCGGATGAACTCGTTGACCCAATCTGCAGTCCCTTCAGACAAGACCGGTTTAGTCTAACGACCTGGGGAGACAAGGAGACTTACCTTTTAAGCGATAAGCACAACCAAGATGAGTATATTATCTATTACTCACAATTGAGCGACCCGTCGTTTGACATCGTAGAATGGCTAACCATTTTAAAGCTCTACAATCAAGAGCACCTTGTTAGGACCAGGGAGTCCCTCGAACGGTCCGGGATCAGAAGCACTGCGGACAGTCTTGAGTGTGACACTACTGACTGCAGTGACTCAGAAAGCTCCTCCTGGGTGACCTCGGAATGGGGAAGTAGCGACTTCTCCAACTCTGAGAGTGAAGACTCTGACGATGATGTCCCTGGCCTGTTGACATGCGAATCCAGTGACGATGACGACGAACCTAAAACTTCTGGTGAGTTATTCTGCGGGATGGCTTCACGGACGAAACCAGACTTACCCGATCTTCGCACCCTCCAGCGACAAGCAGCTAGACCGAAGACCACATCAAGGCTCTTGCCGAAATCCCTAGTAGTGGTAGTCCTACTAAACGGAAAACCGTGTCGAGCGTTACTCGATTCTGGGTCCCTGACCGATTTCGTTTCAAGTACCATCGTAGACCAATTAAAATTGAAATACGCACTGTTAGAGAAGCCCATCCCCCTCCAACTAGCCGTCTCAGGCTCCAGAAGTTCTGTGAAAGCCACGACAATTGCCGAACTTGAGTACCAGGACATCAAGTGTCCACGCACCTTCGACATCGCGAACCTTGAATCATACGACGTCATCCTAGGGATGCCGTTCCTATTTCAACACCAAGTACTGTTAGGTTTTAATCCTCCTGAAATCAAGATACGTAGTATCGAGCCTTTACCCATCCGCGGCGCGCAGACGCAAGTTCTTGAACTGCGAGGCATTGACGTGTCCTCAGAGGAAATAAAGACCTACATTGAAGAACTTCGTCAATATTCACGTGATATTTGCAAAGAAGCTGTAGACACACCATTACCTCCACTTCGAGCAATCAATCACGTCATTCCTCTTGTCGACGAAGGCCACGCCTACGCTTGGAGGCAGTCCAAGCCCCAGAAGCCTTGCGCCCCCTTTGGCGTAACAAGCGAGATGACTATATCCGCACGGGTCGTTGGGAATTCTTCAGCGGGACTAACGCGGTACCTATGATCATGATGAAGAAGGCAACTAAGGATGGAGAGCTCAGACTACGCACTGTCCTTGACACGAGACAGCGCAACAAAAACACCCGAAAACTGGCGTCTCCACTCCCTGATATCGATACGATCTTGCGGAATGTCTCGTCCCACGCGTATCGTTCCCTACTTGATGGGAAGGACGCATATGAACAAATTCGAATCGTACCAGAAGATGTTCCCAAGTCCCTATTTGCAACGCCCGATGGCACGATGATTAGCCATGTCATGCAAATCGGTGATTGCAACGCTGGAGCCACTTACCAGTCACTAATGAACCATATCTTTGGTCCTTACATCGGCGTCTTCATGGATGTATACCTGGACGATATTGTCATATACTCAGACTCAGCCGAAGACCACGTCCGACATGTAAAGACTGTCATCGACACCCTGAGAGAGAATCATTTCTACTTAAGTGAACATAAGCTGCAGTTTTTTAAGAACGAGCTCACCATTCTGGGGCACGTCATAGACAACCAAGGGATACGCCTGGATCCGCATAAGGTAGACAAAATTATCAACTGGAAGACACCTACCTCCAAGGAGCTCTTGATGCAGTTCATCGGTTCTGTCGGATATCTTGCTGCTGGCTGTGAGGGCATACGGGTGCACATGCAGCACCTCTCGAAAGTAGCGGCGCACACTACCCGTTGGGAATGGACTCCAACAGATCAACGTGCCTTCGACCTAGTACGAGCGTGCGTCAACGCTCACCGAGATACGAGGCGAAAAGCACTTGACTTACCTAGCGCCCTCAACGGCACATCCCCAGTCAATCTCGTGACTGATGCCTCCTTTACTGGAGCAAGTGGCGTGCTCTCGCAAGGCGACCCGGTCCAGCAAGCCGACGTCGTTGCGTTCTGGTCCGGGAAGTTCCATTCCGCTCAACAGAACTACCCAGTCCATGAACAGGAACTGTTAGCGATCGTGGAGTCACTGAAGCGATTTCGTCACTTACTAATTGGCGTCCAGTTCCGCATTTTCACGGACCATAAGGGCTTGGAGTGGATTACCACCCAACACAAGCTATCTCCTAGACAAGCCCGGTGGTTAGAGGCATTGAGCGAATTTGATTTCCAAATAAAATACTTACCAGGAGCAGACAACACTCTTGCAGACGCGCTGTCGTGTATGTACAGTAATGAGCCTAAGGGTACTGTCAGAGCCCAAAGTGAGTTTGTAATTGTAGAGGAGGAAGACGCACCCAGAACACTTCTCCTGAACTTCGTCACGGCTCCGGTATATACTGGGACACCCCTCTTCCTGGGTGCGACCGAGAACAGACGATCCGCACGGCTGGCAGAAAAGATAGTCAGTGGCCTCAGTGAAACCCAACCTGACCACAAGCGCGCCAAACCAACTCACCAAAGGAAACCAAGTAGCCAGGGCAGAGGTGTTCCTCAGCAGGCCTTGCCAAACCCAGAAGACAGAGGCGTGCCACAACAAGTCATGCCCGCACCTCAAGGCAGAGGTGTTCCTCAGCAAGTCATAACCACATCTCAAAGCAAAGGTGTTCCTCAGCAGGTTATGACAAACCTGAAGGAAAGAGGCGTACCTCAACAAGTCTTGGAGAACCCCCAAGACAGAGGTGTTCCTCAGCAGGTTATGGAACATCCCCAAGGCAGAGGTGTTCCTCAGCAGGTTATAACGACTCCACCGGACAGAGGCGTTCCTCAACACGTCCTGACAAACTCGTCTGTCATATCCAAGCTACCGGACGACCAGGGCGTCAGTAAGGGTAAGCATCCCAGAGATACACTCACCAGACACGACATGAGGTCCCTCAAACCGGCAAACGACATGAGATCGCTTAAACCGGCAAACGACATGAGATCCCTTAAAAAGGGTACCCTCATGGACGGCAACCGCTCTGCCCAGACAGCGGCCAGCAACTCGGTAGACCGGGATATCACCGACGACTCGGTAGACCGGGATATCAGCAGCCGTGGTGGAACACTGCAAAGTGAAGGAAAATTAGCTCCCACATGCACAAGTGGGGACTCACCTGTCACCAGAATTAGGAAAGTGACCCTGAGATTGGGTAGAAACCCCTCAGAATCACTGGAGGGCGGAAAGGTGACTGGCGAACAGACAAAGACAATTAGCAATAAGGACAAAGAAAGACGCACCTTACAAGTAAACAAGAGCCTACAACATGATGTAAGCAGAGAAGCAGGACGGTCTGGACAATTACAGAACAGACCCAATGACATAAGCACAGACATCACGACAATCCAGAATCTACATGACGCAACTCATAGCCAAACTGTCACAAATGCTGATGTAAGCGACGTCAACTGCGCAAATAAGGACCTACAACCTGCGCAGCCAAACATCCCCCAAACGCCCGCACACCTCACCAATGTCTCAAACGCCGAACTCACTCCCACCTTGCCTGAGATCATATCTCTAGGAGACCCGGACATCGACATCAGCAACTCGATCGTGAATCAATACCATGACGATCCGTTCTTTGCCAAAGTCGTTGAGAGCCCTGGGACCTTTAAGAACTTTGAAGTGAGCAATGGAAGGATATTCCTTAGAAATAACGGCAAACGTATTCTATGTATCCCAGACATTAAGATCAGTGTAAGGCGCGTGCGCGAAATCATCATCTCCCACGCTCACTCAATCCTCGCTCACTTAGGCCCGTCTAAGACGCTTCTGTATCTTCGCGACAGTGTATGGTGGAGGAGCATGGCAAATGACGTCCAAGACTTCTGTAAGTCCTGTCCTACGTGCCAAGTATCTAAGACGCCCAACCACCAACCATATGGCCTACTAGAAACACTAGAAGTCCCGTCTCGTCCCTGGGAAACCATCGGTGTAGATTTCATAGGGCCGCTACCTGAATCCAGGACGCTCCAAGGCGTGTTTGATATGATTATGGTCACAATAGACCACCTAACGTCCATGGTACACTTAGCCGCGACCAAGCAGACTTACCGAGCTAAAGACGTCGCAGAGGTGATGTTTCACCTAGTCTACAAGCACCACGGTATGCCATCAAATATTGTCAGTGACCGTGATACCTTATTCACTAGTACCTTCTGGCAGCGCCTCCACCAACTTACAGGCGCTCAGCTACGTATGTCCACCTCTTTCCACCCCCAGTCGGATGGCGCGACTGAGCGTGCTAACCGAACCATCACGCAGATGCTTCGACAGATCGTGTCCCCCTCGCAAAAGGACTGGGCGATTAAACTACCGGCCATCGAGTTCGCGATCAACTCGGCGTGCTCAGACACCACCAAGTACCCCCCATTTGTACTAAACTACGGTAGGCTACCTCCACCAATGATCTGGAACACGAACTCGGAGTTCCCAGGGGTACGAGTATTCGCGCAACGAATGAAGGATGCGATCATGGGCGCTCACGACGCGATAATTGCTGCACGTGCCAAAAGCACCGCAACCGCCAATCGGAAAAGAGTTGAGTCCCCATTCGTCAAGGGTGATCTAGTGTACGTGTCGACTGAAAACCTCTCGCTCCCTAAAGGTCGAGCTCGCAAACTTGCTCCGAAATATATCGGACCGTATCGTATACTCGAGGACTACAAGAACAACTCGTTCTTACTCGACCTCCCAGCCCAACTTAAACAACGGGGACTTCACCCGGCCTTCCATGCACACCTCCTCCGTCCACATATCCCTAACGACGATCGTAGATTCCCTGGTCGTCAGCTAGCCCAAGTCTCTGACATAGGGCACCTTGAAGAATGGTCCATCGCCAAAATCGTGAACCACCAGGGTTCTGGCGCTGATGCCCTTTTCGAAGTAGAGTATTCCACTGGCGACCGTGCGTGGTTTCCCCACCATCAGGTGTCGCGCCTGGAGGCTCTATCCCAGTACTTGGAAGCACTGGGTGTCCCTGGCATATCTCACTTACCGAGGAAAATTTCGACCTCCTCAAGCTCTATCCCCATTTGCGTCACGGAAGCTTTCTCGAGGGCCCGAGATACTGTATCCGGCATCACAGACTTAATGTTGACTGATCTCGCCAGCCAAACCTCCCTAAGCGAGTTTCCTGATCCTTATTTAACGGGCACTCAGCACTTCAACCCACATCGTGAATCCTCCCCCATGTCAACCACTCCTCCTCCCATTTCGCATGATGCGATGCTCGTCGACGTCTCACTGGCACGTCGCGAGCCTGGAGAACATGCCCCAACTCACCGGTCCACTCGGACAGGCAGGGGCCGTCCTGGAAGGGGACGAAGGGGATGTGGAGGGCGTCACCCTCCTCCACGAAGACCCAACGAAGACGCTGATGCTCTAGGAGCATTCACGCGTTTCTTCAGGGCTGAGGCCCAGGCTAAAGAGCTAGCTACTCGAAAGGAGTCCCATGCTTTCGACCTTGAGCTCCGGGCCGAGCGGGCTCGTGAGTTCCGACGCCATGCTCACCGCAGCCGCAACCTCACCCTAGACCACCGCACCTCTGCGTCTGGTCCACCTCCTCACTATACCCGTCCTGCCTACCCTCCTCGTGAGCGACCAGCCCATAACCACCATCCTAGACCTACCACCGCTGCCCAGGTCATCGCCGACGTGACCACCAACGCTGCTACCATCTTAGCCCCTACTCCCGCTCGTACTGCGCCAACGGCAGATCCTGGACCTGACGTAGAGGAGATTATCGCAGCTGCTGAGCAGCTCGACCTCGAACAGGCCTCACGGATGCCTGATGTCACCACCGAAGACGTTTTCGGTAGACTCATCCTTATTAGTATATTGATAGTAAATGTTCTTACCTTGGTTCTTCTCTCAGCTGCCTTTGCGTCCCTTGGACCGACGCGAGAGAACTAAAGGAACTCGCATCACCTGAAGAAAGGTCCCCTCGTTTAGAGGACCTGGAGGGCGTATGTAACGCTCGTTAAAAAAGCCAACATCTACGCATTGATGTTGGCAACCGATATTTACTTTCATCAGTCTCTTTAGATACTCATATTCACTCATTCTGTCTTATTCCATAGAGTTCTTTCCCTACAGTATATAAACCGACGTATATCCACATACTTCAGTCATAGCCCTATGTAGAAGTGGTGCCCCGGATGTGCCAAATGGCCCTAGAATGGGTATCAGCCTGCACCGGCCTATACATGCACATTGGTGCCGGCCAAGGGTGTTAAGGTGGTACTGGCCAACCACTGAAGTGGGGCTGCCTATACGTGAAGGCTGACCACAGGTGTAGGGGTGGTACTGGCCGACCACTACATATACATGTACATTGGTGCTGACCACAGGTGTGGGAGTGGTACTGGCCGACCACTGCCTACACATGTATATTGGTGCTGGCCAGAGGTGTGGGAGTAGTACTGGCCGACCACTGCCTACACATGTATATTGGTGCTGGCCAGAGGTGTGGGAGTGGTACTGGCCGACCACTGCCTACACATGTATATTGGTGCTGGCCAGAGGTGTGAATGTGGTACTGGCCGACCACTGCATATACATGTACATTGGTGCTAACCACAGGTGTGGGAGTAGTACTAGCTGACCACAGCCCATAGATGTACATTGGTGCTGGCCAGAGGTGTGGGAGTGGTACCGGCCGACCACTGCCTACACATGTATATTGGTGCTGGCCAGAGGTGTGGGACTGGTACTGGCCGACCATTCAAGTGAGGCTCCCTATACACACACATCAGTATCAGCCAACACCTTAGGACATGGAAAATAGAGTTGGCCTGACTAAGTCCAAGTCATGTAGAGGCAGGCAGTTCAACAACTTAAGGCATCAGAAAAACTTAACATTGTTGAAGAACCTTATGGTACTTGGCCAAGTCTTTCCAAGACTTGCACTAACACACTCAAGTCCAGCAAGATATTTGACTTATACCAGTTTGTCAGTATCAGTAGAAAGGCTAAGTATACAAATATATTTAAGTTTTTCATGTCCTATGTGGTCTGGAGCATCATGGTCAAACACAAGTATCTAAAACAATTCAGGAATGATAAGGAAAGTGTAGGTTTCCTGATGGCATTGATAATAGAGTCGGCCGGATCAGGTCCAGGCTGTGTATGGCCTGGCCGGCCGACACCTTAGATATTGATAATAGAGTCGGCCGGATCAAGTCCAGGCTGTGTATGGCCTGGCCGGCCGACACCTCAGGCAGTGATAATAGAGTCGGCCGGATCAGGTCCAGGCTGTGTACAGGAAGGCAGGCCGACACCTCAGACGTGGACAATAGAGTCGGCCGGATCAGAACTAGGTTATGTATGGCCTGGCCGGCCGACACCTCAGACAGTGATAATAGAGTCGGCTGTATCAGGTCCAAGCTGTGTACAGGAAGGCAGGCCGACACCTCAGACGTGGACAAGAGAGTCGGCCGGATCAGAACTAGGTCATGTATGGCCCGGCCGGCCGACACCTCAGACAGTGATAATAGAGTCGGCCAGATCAGGTCCAGGCTGTGTACAGGAAGGCCGGCCGACCCCTTAGACATTGACAATAGAGTCGGCCGGATCATGACCAGGTCGTGTATGGCCAGGCCGGCCGACACCTCAGACAGTGATAATAGAGTCGGCCGGATCATGTCCAGGCTTTATACAGGAAGGCAGGCTAATACCTTAGGTATATATTGAACATAGACTTCTGCATATCTAATTGATGGGATTTTTGATAGACACAAACCTAGTATTATCAAGAAAGATGTTGGTTTTAGTACTATCCCTTTAGAGCTAGTTCATTCAAATTGCAATATCTGCAAGTATAAATGGGCCAGCTCTACAGTATGATGTAGGCAGGGTTCCTGACCATCATAACAATCATTTTTTGGCTAGATAAGTCTTTGATATTATAATAGCCAAGACTGTTAAGTGACTACAATCAACTTGTCTTTGAATGAATTTTCAGCATCCAATGCAAATCTTCCCCACAAGAGCACCTGTCGATGTGCATAAGCTTGATGACCGGGCTTTGTAGCTTGTTGGTATCTTTGGTCCCATTCTCCCATCCTGTATTTAAACCAACTCACTGTCCAACCCATTTCGTGTTGGACCAATCTCAACTCTTCCTCCCACCTTTGCCATCTAGCCTTAGCTTTCAACCAATTTACCCTGTAGACTAATACAGGTCACTTGCAGAACATAGACATATTAGATATGACTTACATTCATCCATCCACACATCTTCCTTCAAATCATGACCGTTGTTGACTCTCCAAAACCAAGCCAGTCTGTCTGATCCCTGCCCATATCTGTTCTCTTCAGTCACTTCCTTGTCAACACTGAGCTGGTGTAGCTGAATGTCTTGATAGATCGTCGTCAGAGTATCTTCATCAGCCCCTAGTCTCTGAATTGAACTCCTAGCCCTTTGATACCTTCGGACACACTTCTCTATCTTGATACGGCATTGAAGAGCCTCCTGCTTTGACCTGGTTCCTGTCCATGTGGAATCTGCACTTCGGAAATGCTGACGGTAAATTATTGCTTTATGACCGAGAGCTTGTCGCAACTTTTCCAAGCAATCATTCGCTTGACCCTTTCGTAACTCCAGTTCTTCAGCTTGCAGAGTGTGCAAGCCCAGGGCTAAAGCCTCATTTCGAGGCACTGAAGATGGCATCCAAATGGCCATGACTTCTGCAGGAACTGCCTCATCCATCTCTTCCAACACATCTTCAATATCTGCAGCCTCCCATACTTCCTCCACCGCATCTGAGGTGCAAAATCTAATGTCATCCACATGCTCAGTACCTGCATGGACTTCAATGCCCTCTGTCATAGCATCAGCAATTTCATGAAATTTAGAAATCCGAGCAGCCAGTTTTTGTCGTTTCTCTTGAAGTGCAGCCCTTTGAACAGCAGAAGCATCTTTGGGAAGCTGCCGAATAGCTATCCTCAGTGCATCCCTAGATATGAATTAGAAATACGTTATCACCATCAATATATGATGAAACAACATACTGCGAATCCTCTATATTGATGCCATCAATGAGCCAAGAAATTGATCCCAACTTTCCTGTATCAGCAAGTTCTGATTCTGTTAATTTTAGCCGCATTTCTGCCATTGTTGGTGCTTCCAATCACCCAATCAGAATGTACGACACATGGACCTGAATAGAAGCTTCGAAGTGCTCACCTTTATCTATTTTTAGCTGGTAGATGTCAAGATGTTCTCCGCGCTCATCCTTTGCCTTCTCCTCATCTTTTTCCCATGCCCTCACTTTGATGACATCCAAAGATCCGGTAAGCTCTTCAAACGGCAGCCTAGTGTCTTCAATGCCCTTGTTGGCCCGTTTGTACTTTCTCAAGAGCGTCTTAACTGCATCACTGTGAAACTGTGATGTCATTCATTCCAAATATAGGCACTTACCTATTCTGACAAGTTTTCTCCAATTTGAGTTACGCATGTGATCATCAAGAATTTCTTGACGGTGAGCTTGGCTCATAGAACGTGCTGTGGGAGATATCTTGTTAAAGGGAGCCCAGAGTGTCTCCAGAATTTCCCCATCAACTTGTCCAGCTCCTTGAATGAAGTTTAAGCTGTATCTAGCAAAACAGGCAAGTTTATGAGCGCTCAAGTGAAATTTCCCCACCGCAGCCACAATCTTGGTGTTGTCTGGGAGTGCCAAGCCAGGGCAGTTGGCAACACGTTGACCAAAGTTAAGGTTCCACTGACACCCCACATCATAGATGATCAGGGAGTTGTCAACGTTGCCAGCAGCGTGCTTTATGGCATTACAAATGGAATAATCTATATTCATGTGGCTGGAAGTGATTTTGTCAGCATGTCAAGCACAATGCTTGTCTTAGCCTAGATTGAGTAAATGAAAGAAAACTTGCCGTTCACCCTTCTGAAAGTCCACTATGCAGTGAGGAACAAAACAACCATGCCGAGCACAAGCAGTGGCACCAACCCCTGTAGCCCTGAGGTTGCTTCTGTTTGTGTTTGCTGCATTGACTGCCCGATGGTTGCTACACAAGGATCGCTTTCCACAGGTTTAGCCACCACTGACAATACAACACAATTTGAGTCACCTCTTTACTCTCTATAGCCGAAGTCAAGTGTGCTTGGTATTCTCTGTCTGTTACCATATAACCTAAACCATCTGACAGGAAGACGTCAAGCTCAGGCTGTCGCATGTTCATATGCTGAGCAGTAAAATTTCCATCTACCACCAATCTTTTCATAACAAGCCACCTGCAATCAAAAGTCAGCATCCGCATATAAGTCAGCTAGTTATATGAGTGATCTGGCCAGTATACACAAATAGTCGGCCGGCACCGACTCTGAGCTGTGTACCAGAGGTACCGGCCAGTCTACACAAATGGTCGGCTGGCACTGGCTCTGAGCTGTGTACCAGAGGTACCGGCCAGGACTCAGCTGACACATATTATCGGCCAGGACCACTGCTGTGCTACGCACTGCTGGTACTGGCCGGAGTCTAGCAGGCAGGGATTTTGGAATTGACTTGCCTTTCATACTGTTGCTCCCAAACAAGAGGCATATTGATTCCGGGCTGTGGACATGAAGGGCAAAATAGGGCAAGATCTCCTGCACTAGGGGGCGCTTCCTTGTCATGGCCAAATCCAAACCATTTACGGTTCTTCAAGTCCCGCCAGAGTCGAGATACTCTCATGAGTTCTCGATAGCGATCCTACAGATGGGGTTTTGCATTCAGTATGAGCTAGAATTATGGTATTATCAGTTCCACTCACTGGGACAGTGTCCGGGAAAGCATTATTTGTCAGCCGTCTGATTTTCTCAAAGAAGCTCATTGCTGAAGTCTTGCATTCCAAGGCATCAATGAGAAAATGATCCAGTACCTCGAAGGTGAAAGCAGTCCTAGGGTGTGTGGTACTGGCAGGAAATAGTCCTGCTTGGAGCAGCTGCAGGTGATGTTCATGATGTGATCCTGGACATTGACACCATGACACATTGTGTGTGAACACCCCAGAAGAATGTACAATAATCACAGGAGTATCTTGATCAACGTGACTTTGTGCAACTCCATAGAAAGGGCAAGACTTTCCACCGTGGCCCATGTACCATATAAATCCTTGGTCAGCAAGAGTGTCGTCCTCGAAGCACTTGCCGTTCCACAATTGGATTTTGTGGAAAGGCAATGACTGATGTGATTTGAGGAGGCAAGGCTGACACCAACTGTGGTCGCCAGTGCAAGTTGTGCAACGGAAGGCAGCATCTTCACATTGGCAAGTCTCACAGATCCCTGTGGCAAATTTCTCTGAGTCCAAGATGACATCTAGATATGTGTCTCGGTGGGTGAGATACTCTGCTATGAAGTCATTTTGTGTCTATGTCATTTATGAGAAACAATTACTAGTAAGCCACGGCCTGTTAGATATACCTTTGTTTTTCTCCCTTGCTCAGGAGCCTCTCCGTCAATAGCAAAGTCACCAAACATTTCTTGGTTTAAATCATCTTCTGGGATGTCTGGTGATTCTGCATCTACTGCTCTGGCTCGTTTCCTTGGGCTGGTGGTATGCTCTGGCAAAGTTTCATACAGCGCATCAGCACAAGACTCAACCCAAGAGGGCTTTCCCTTTCTGTCTCTTGTAGGTTGGTGAGTAACATAATCAACATCCAGATCCTTTTTTTGTGATAACTTTCCTCTATCTTGGAAAGAATAAGAAATAGCCTTGAGACGCTGGCGTTTTTTTGAGGACATAGTGCTTAGACCGAGGAAAGATCCTGCCGTATGAGAAGTCAACCAATTTAATATCACAAGCTTTGTCTAATCTGGACATCTACTATTGGGAAATTACTCCCCTTCTCATTCTCTTATTTGATCTCCGAATGGCTTTTAGACCCCCCTTCTTACCTGCCCCCACTCTATTCAGAAAATCCCGCTGGTCCGGATACTTTGGTCTCGGTACACCAAGCCTATCGTGTACTTTATCCTTGACAAAGTGGGCAATTACAATTCTCTCCCCATCGCCCCACTTCGGCACCCCATGCTCCAGCACCTTTCCTAAAATGTAAACCATAGTGCCAGGGGGATATGCTAGCTCGGCACCCAGATCTGGCAGAGCTAGTATGGCATGGTGAGCTTTGCCAAGGCTCACCAAAAGGTCATAAAATGAAGGCGATGCTCCAGGGTCTCGATGACTTGGGGTCTCTCGATTGACGATAACTTCCAATCCAGAAAACTCTGAGGGCCAGACAATGGGATCCGAAGTACGAACCATATCCTTCATATTAGCAACTGATTCCACGCCGGCCTGATATTGATCTGGCGCAATAACACTGGTGATAGCGGACCACAAATGTTCAGCTACCGTTATTTCGGACAACCACTCTCGGACCGCAGGTAAAGAAAGAGTGCCTGATTGGTACAAGTCATCCTGAAGCCGCTAGCCCATTTAAGTTAGTTCCGTATCACAGCAAGTATATTAATATGAAGTTACCTCATGACGTTGCATGAATCCTCCGGGGCATAAGGTCACCCTTCCTACTCCAAACTCTCCCCCACCTGAAGGCATGACAAATCCTTGAGAACGCCAAGGCTGCTTTGCCTTCTGAGTTGGCTTGGGCAAAGACTGATCTAAGGCAGGTCTCAGCAATTTGATGGACTGGTTGACACGATCCTAATTATAACTGATTAAAAGAACTTAAACTGTATTAATCAGACTCGTACCATTCTATCAGGCACCATGATTTCTGGCAAATACCAAGCGAGAATCCTTCCGTGCCTGTCAACAAATGTTGCCGGCTCTGATATTGAACCGAACGAAGGACAGTGGAAATATTTTGCTAGCTTATGTCTCTGGCTGTCAGCATGTGATGGGTGGGACGCCTTGGCACTATCTGCAAACCGATCTACATCTAAATCTGCCCGCACTATGGCAACAAAATGAATGACAGACCCCCCAACCATCAAATCAACACTCACGGGGATTAACTACAGCATGGGCTATCACGACCGCAGCTCTGGTAAGTTCAATCTCCGTAATGACATTTGCCGTGACATCGCTACCAGTACTGGACAGTAAGTCCTGCCACTTGGCCCACAATCTGGTCCTAAAATTCCAGCTGTTCAGTTTTGCCGGACAGTGACATGAGACTCCCTTACCTGGCTCTTTGAAGCAAATTGTCATTGATTTTGTCACCTATCAGCAACTCATACGGCGATGAATCACGGAGTAGGTCATCTACATGCCCACGGAGGATCTTGGACAGAATTGTTACAGCAGGATCTGCCATTTGTCAGTGGTTGAAGTTTGGAAAAACAGACATTAAACGACGGAATGATAAATTTTTCAACCACAGACGATCTAGACTATAAATGGTTTTTAATTTAAGTCTCGATGTGGATGAAAAGACTTTGAAAGATCCAAATCGGGATAGCTTCTAAATTTGGGTGAAATTCAACGCCTACACTGTGAGGCTGTCGGACAGAATACACCAAGATCCCCCATTTCTTGGTGGTTGGAGTATTGAGAACAGAATTGAAATAGCAGAATGGGAAAATTTCTAACCAGGTGGTGTAGACTATATATGGTTTTTAAGGTTTTTGATTTACAACGTGCGATGCGGAGCAAAAGTGGAAGATCCAGATCAGGATAACTTCTAAACTGGACGGGGCCATACTATATGATTTGCGGCAACATACCATCCAAGCAGAGGCCTGTATTATGAAAGAAACAGATGAGAAACAGCAGTCTCAACTTAAGTTACATCTTGTCTTTTAAATTCAAGCTTTATGCTGACGGCAAGTAATAAACCAGTATGCTGCTCTGATTGTCTTCTAACTGAATATCAAATCTTCAGCTTCGGCTGGATTCAGTTAGAAGACAATCAGAGTAAGGGGTGAGGCGCAATTGCTACTTGCCAAAAGCCTCATCCCTTGCTCCGATTGCCTTCTAACTGAATCCAGCCTACATGCAGCTGGTATCTCAGGTATTTCACCTGAGTTGAGGAGAAGAGCAATCGTGTCTCACCCCTTACTCCGATTGTCTGAATACCAAATCTTCAGCTGCGGCTGGATTCAGTCAAAAGAAAGACAATCAGAGTCAGGGATGAGACGCAATTGCTCTTCTCCTCAGCTCAGGTGAAATACCTGAGATACCAGCTGCATGTAGGCTGGATTCAGTTAGAAGGCAATCGGAGCAAGGGATGAGGCTTTTGGCAAGTAGCAATTGCGCCTCACCCCTTACTCTGATTGTCTTCTAACTGAATATCAAATCTTCAGCTGCGGCTGGATTCAGTTAGAAGACAATCAGAGTAAGGGATGTATCTCAGGTATTTCACCTGAGCTGAGGAGAAGAGCAATTGCGCCTCACCCCTTACTCTGATTGTCTTCTAACTGAATATCAAATCTTCAGCTGAGACTGGATTCAGTTAGAAGACAATCAGAGTAACGGACGAGGCTTTGGCAAGGCCCACAGCATGTATCTCAGGTATTTCACTTGAGTTGAGGAGAAGAGCAATTGCGTCTCACCTCTTACTCTGATTGTCTGCTAACTGAATCCAGCTGCAGCTGCATCTATTCTGTCATGTTCAAGACTAAAGGCGAGCGCACTGAGGGTACTCTCAAGCTCACCCCTATTTCAACAATATGCCGCGGTGAAAATTGGTGGACATTCTAAGTTACTGCATTCGGGGGTCACGTGACTTTTTCGCACGAACAAGGAACCTGACATCACGATTTCGTTGCAAATTAAAAAAACTAAGTTACATTTGGCATCATTGAATTGAAGAAAAAATAACAGAGCGCAAAAATCAATACAAGGCTGCCGCAGAGGGGCCCTCTCTGCGACAGTCTAGTACTGTCATAATACAGTAATAAAAAGTATGATAAAAAAAGGAATAGCTAACTATATAACATAATCTGCGAATGGCGCAATCAGTATTTGCAAAGAGAATATCAAACAGGTTACCTTTGAGTATCGGAGCAAGCCAAAAGAAACATATCTGTAAGCTGTGGTCATTGTTTTGAGAAGAGAGAGCGATGGGAAGTACCTTATGGTGGAGCAGGTGTCATCCTTCCGGAGAAAATACAATACAATAATGATGGGAGGAGGCGCACCAATGTGGACACTTAAACCTCCCAAGCGCAATGATGGTTGAAGGAGGGGCGCACCAATGTGGACACTAAATCCTCCCCAAGCCAAGCCCCCAGTACTCAATGGTAAAAAAGGGAGGAGAAGTGCGCCAATGCGCACATAGATCTCCTCCCCAAGCCAAGCCCCCAGTACTCAATGGTAAACAAAGGGAGGAGAAGTGCGCCAATGCGCACATAGATCTCCTCCCCAAGTCAAGCCCCCAGTACTCAATGGGTAAACAAAGGGAGGAGAAGTGCGCCAATGCGCACATAGATCTCCTCCCCAAGCCAAGCCCCCAGTACTCAATGATAAAAGAAGGGAGAAGTGCGCCAATGCACACATAGATCTCCCCAGTATATATAGATTGACTAGAAAGAAGGCGTTTAGTGAAGAGATTGTTGAAAAAAAAGACAGACCTTATATGTGGAGGCGCCCCAATAGCCTCCCCAGTGAATGGAAATTGACTAGAAAGAAGGCGTTTAGTGAAGAGACGGTTTAAAAAAAAGGATAGACCTTATATGTGGAGGCGCCCCAATAGCCTCCCCAGTGAATATAAATTGACTAGAAAGAAGGTGTTTAGTGAAGAGACGGTTGAACAAAAACAGACCTTGGATCTGCAGGCGCACCAATAGCCTCCTCAGTGAATAGAAATTGGCTAGAAAGAAGGTGTTCAGTGAAGAGATGGTTGAAAAGAGGCATACCTTAGGTATCCTTTCACCGGATGAACCAAAGAAGATCAACCTATACACCCAAATTAGAAATAGAATTGGAATTAAGAGACACATACCGCGCGGTAGAGAATGAGCGCTCAGTGAGTTGTGAGCCACTTACACAGCTGCAGTCTGTGTAGGTGGCTAACAAGGTGAGCGGATGGAAGAGATGTGGTTTGAAATTGAACCGTGTGAAATTGTTGCGCCTGGCTATATGTTACAACATATTTGATGTTGTTTGTCGTGGAAAATGCCGGCGTGACACGATCACATGACTGGTTGGTTTGAAAATTCGCAAAGTCCTTTGTACTGCATTGTTTGGCACGGAAAATGCCGGCGCAACCATGGACACGATCACATGACTGGTTGATTTGAAAATTCTCAAAGTCCTTTGCGCTGCAGTTGTCTTTATGCCACCTAGAAAGAAGAACACGGCAAAGAAGTCCTGTGGCGGTTCTGCCAAGAAACTTTTGGCACCTGTCGGCTCTCCTCCGGTGCCCGCTGCGTCACACGCCGAATCGTCCACGTCATCCTTGGAGCCGGAAGACACTAGGACAACTGAAGATCACAGTATAGTAAGTTTTTTTGCCTACTTCAAGTGTTTCATTGACTGACTGCGGGTCAGTGGTGTTTGATTTGTCGCGATGGCGCGGAAGGTGACGTTATACTTTTTGAATGCAACGCGTGCCCCCGCGTCATGTGCAGCAAATGCATTGAGGTGCCCAAGGCCCATATTGATGACGTCCGACATACGGACGTAATATTTTTATGTCTTTCTTGTCACTCGTTGCGGACGATCAAGGAGCCCACGCCATATTTTGTGAGTCTTTCTTTATTATTCAAATTTTAAATTGATTGACTGTTCAGGGCTTCTATCATAACATTTTGCCAGAGCAAGGAGGAACGCCTGTACTCCCAGGCTTCCTGCAGCTCAAGGGCAAGTACGAGCTGGCGTCTAGCTCCATCTTGGCAGCCACACCCCTTGCCGTCGTCCATTTTATCCTTGGTGGCAAGGACAGAATCCCGACACCTGTTCCACTCCTCTCCCATTACCTCGACAAGTTCTACCCCAGCGGCGGGTTTCTGTACATCGAGATCTTGTTCGACGTTGCTTCATATCAGCAGATCGACAACTACACCCACGACCAGGTTCGAACGGTTTCTGAGCTCACCAGTCACCTTGGTTCCACCGGTCGCGTCTTTGCGTTTCTCTCCAACCATTCGGAAGAAGACAGTGGGTGGCTCTTTGCAGGGAAGGAGGGTCAAGGTGAGGGAGAGTATGTTGCGATGGAAGTTCAGCATGTAAGTTTAAAATTTTGGACGTTTTAACGTTATGAATTAATGTATCCTAGGTTCTCTCTACAGTGTTAAAGCCCTATGCTAGGATCCTCAAGTCCTCCCACATCGTCTTCCTGGTCTGCGGCTCTGTGGTGGCGCACGAGACACCCTACACTCAGCTCAAGGAGGCCGTTCTTCAATTCGACTTCGCGGGCGCAATCATCTTTCCCGCACCTCGCTTTCAACCTCTTGTCGCCACGAATTTTTTGGTCGCCATGATGGAACTTGTCGCGATTGAGCAACTCAGCATCCGCAGCGTGTTTCCCACTCTCCTTAGTATGTCAGGTTGCCTCGGTCAGCACACCAGCATCATCCTGATGACTCGAGTCAACATTGAAGGTTGCTGCAAACTGGAACTGACTACATTTGCGCGCGCTCACACTCAGACTTCACCTTGGGGCCTGGATATTCCTGCACAGTGCCCCCAATGCGGCTCTACCAAGAGCTGGGCCGAGAGGGTCGCTGTGACGGTTGCTGATAAGAGTCGCGACGAGGACGCCCCAGACCGTGTCTCTGTTTGCCGGTACATCTACACATGCAAGTACACCAACTGTGGTAGCATGCAAAAGTTGCCTCCCTACAAGTTGTCCGTCACCAAGCCTCCTGGGTCAATTGTCAACAGCGCAAAGACCAAGAACTGCGCTTGGTTCCAGTCGCCTTCTACTCATTTTGTACTTCAGTCTTCAGCTGTGTCTACCCAAGGCAAGCGCATGAATGAGGGGGTGCCTACTGGGACTGCCAAGAAGGCGCGCAGGTGATTTGGGTATTTACTTGACAGTGTATGTACATAATTTGAATTGAGTTATCACTTTGTCACACGGTTGATTTGGTAACGACGCGTCTTGGTTTGCATGCACGTGATCGCGTCTCCTTCAAAATTTCAACTTTTCGGCCTGGTCTAAGGTTACGCGACGCATACCCACCCTTGCCGAAAGCTCCTGACTTATACAACGTGTCATCAATGGCTGAATGGTATGCTTCTTGGGAGGGAGTACTGACTCTCCACAAAGATCAGTTTGTAAATGGAAAGAATTCCCGTCACAATTTGCTGAGACAGATCCGCAATGAAATTGTCGCAATTCATCACACAAGAGAGGATCCCGAGGATTTACCAAAGGGATTGAAAAAGGTACTGTTCATTCTGAGTATACAATGGTGCTGACATACTTGATATATAGGCTATCCGGAGGTACTACCTCCAGTTCTTAACGGACGCTGATGATCGGCGTGATGAGCAACAGATCTTGGGAGATGACTCAGAGCTGGAGGAAGAACTTGGCATGTCCCCTGAGGACAGAGAGTTGGCGGCTCGTCCTAAGGACGCAGGGTTCTACAAGAAGGAGCTTAACGCTTGGGACGTCGCACAGAAACTCTTTAAGCAGGAGATGGACGACTACGATAAGGAGCAGCAACAGAAGAAAGGCGTACAACATTCTATTAAGTATAGGACTGGACATGCGAGGGAATGGTTCAACAGCATGACCTCTGCACATCGGAAGGAGGTTGAGGAGGCGAGGGACAAGTGGAATAGGGATGGCGCCCCAGCAGAATCACAGGCGATGTAAATTGTCATTTTTTGTTCAATTTCTACTCTAACTATATTGGCAGGTATCGAAAGAAAAACCTCAAAAAAGTTCTCGATGATTTTACAGAACAGATTCGTCGTACTATGGGTTGCCGACTCGTGATGTTGGTCAGTCACAAGAAAAATGCCGATCAGACTTTAAGTGTCAAGATGTGAGTATTTATACACTCTCCTCAGTGTAAACTAACAATGTTATTGTTATTCAGTCATGAGTCTCAGCCTGTCAATCAGAAGAAATCGTTTAGCCAGACTTCTCGAGGAAGCAAAGAATGGACTGTCTGAAGGTTTTGAAAAATATGCCGAGTGGTCAAAAGCTGAATTCTGTGAGTTTTGTATTTTTTTTGGATCGGTTCAGACTGCTCAATGACCGTGTATCAGACCCCACCAATGATGATGATGACTCCTCCGATGAAGAAACGAATGATGGAAAGGATGCAATGCCCGAAGTCATCCTGGATAACCACGGTTACGCAAAGCTCCCTTCTCGTAAGGAAGTGAGCCTCAAGGGGCAACAAGAACTGGTTCGGCAAATTTTTCATGCATCTTACAGCGAGTTGTTGATTACTTCGTCTTTGTCGATTTTAACTTGACTCACCTTCCGTTTTTCAGAAGTTTCACTGGTAGCATGAAGCCAGTACCTTGGCTCTCAATCACGGTGAGCCTTTGCTGTACCTGGATCCAGACTCCATCCCCAATGGTTTTACCGTGCAAGACCCATCTCATTTGAGAGTGAAGGAAATCAACAAACTTTGGGGCCATTGGGAAGCCCGGAAGGCTTCGAAGCAGAGACTCGTTATTTTCGTCGGAGCTGCAAGTGCCCACATGAACAAGTCCCTGCTCGAAAATGCTGTTATGTAGGCAGAAGAAAGAGGAGAAGAAATCAAAAAAGAAGAGTACGTAGAAGTCACGATGAAGAAGGAGCCTCAGCTGCCCCACATGTGAAACGTACAAGACGGCTGGCCAAGGACAGCTCCGAGGACAGCTCTGATGATAATCTAGCTCCATCAGCAGGCCTCGTCGCTCGACCGTCAGTTGCTCAAGAAGGCATACGCACACCAGCTACTGTACCAATGAAAGATCGAATGTCATTCTTACGATCCCTCAGCAGCAACAGAGAGTATCTGCTTTTCATTTCGAGTATTGGTGGCTTGAAAAAGGTACGCTTGTGATTTTTACCTAGATTGGTGAAACTTGACACTCACCCGATGCAGGAACAAAGCTCTGAGGCAACCGAATGGCCTGCATGGGCGACATGGTCTTGGGAGGGATCGCACCTTCCAAACAGTGTACACTCAGAGGTTAGTGAGTTGGACACGTTCTTTGAGGTAGTCTCGTCTACGAAGATATCTGGCTTGGCGTCAGCCATGAAGGTCGGCCTAGGTCTCGGGATGCTGCTAAGAGAATGTAAGCAAGTCATCGAGTATGAGGCGGACGACGCTACCCCCACACACCCCTCTTACTTTGGCACCTCTATTTTGGGTATCAAGACCCTCGACCTCGTTATAGAGGCAATAAACACAGCCAGAGGTGGGGTCACCCGCATGGTCAAGGCGAAGGAGGGACAACATGCTGCCATTACTGAGGTGGGGAGAAGAACATGGTACCGATACTGCCGCTCAGACTATTTCGACCAGGGAAGAGGAAGTGGATGACGAGAAACAAAGGGAGGAAGATGAGATGAGAAGGAAGGTTGAAGAGGAACTTCGCGAGACAGAGGAACAGAAGAAGAAAATGGCGATGCTGCAGGAGGACATGAGAAAGCTGGAGGAGAGAAAGCGAAAGCTGGAGGAGGAGAACCAGAAGCTGTTGAAACTGGTGGAAGTGGCGAACGAAAAGGAGGGTAAGGAGCTGGAGAGGTAGGAGGAGGAGGAGGAGGAGGAGGAGGAGGCGAGGAGGAGGAGGAGGAGGAGGAGGAGGAGGAGGAGGAGGAGGAGGAGGAGGAGGAGGAGGAGGAGGA